>NW_024540924.1:0-14109 GCF_016647625.1 Suillus subalutaceus
ATTGATCATTCCGTTAGCTATCCGTAGTATATAAACCTTTGTATATGCGCTTGTAGTAGATCAGTTCGAATATCATCTTAGATTGCACTCATTCCGTCTGGACTCTGAGTCCCTCCGTTATCCATCCGGACTTGAGTACGCTACTCTTGTCTACTCCGAGACTTAGGATAGATTCCTATAGTCTACATATCCGCCTCTGTCTTCGGACAGTCCTCACCCGTTAGTTTCTAGTCCGGATCCGATCCGGATTGGCCGTTACTCTATACGTTCGATATCCGGAAGTCTTAACGGATCCATTGCAATACTTATCCGTTTCACTAGACGCGATACTTTAGCTCTCTGAAATAAGGGGCAAGACTCGGGAAAGGGGCACAGCGCACGAGCTGAGGCCGAAGCCCTTCGGATCCGATACTACTTGAGTACGGTCTTAACAGTATTTTGGAAATATCTCACTCAAATTATATCCATTTGAGACAATGTGAATTCTGCCACACCCCTGAGATCAAGGGCTATCTACATGTTAATGCCCAAAAGCATCAAGACCCGACATCAAAAACATCGAAAGCATCGAACTTCTGATGCTGAAATTCACCCGGTATATAGTATTTTATTCATATCTCACTCAAATCACATCCGTTTGAGATGATCTAAATTCTGACGGGTCCCTGAGAGCGAGGGCTATCTGGTGTTAATACCCGAAAGCATCGGGGCACTCGGCACTCGGAACTCGGCACTCGGAACTCGGCACTCAGCACTCGGTAGTCAGTATATACATAGTATTTTGCAAATATCTCACTCAAATTATATCCATTTGAGACAATGTGAATTCCGCCACACCCCTGAGATCAAGGGCTATCTACATGTTAATGCCCGAAAGCATCAAGACCCGACATCAAAAACATCGAAAGCATCAAACTTCTGATGCCAAAATTCACCCGGTATATAGTATTTTGTTCATATCTCACTCAAATCTCATCCGTTTGAGATGATCTACATTCTGACAGGTCCCTGAGAGCGAGGGCTATCTGGGTGTCAATACCCGAAAGCATCGGGGCACTCGGCACTCGGAACTCGGCACTCGGAACTCGGCACTTGGAACTCGGCACTTGGCACTCAACTATCTAAATTCTGACAGGCCCCTGAGAGCGAGGGCTATCTGGGTGTTAATGCCCGAAAGCATCGGGGCACTCGGCACTCGGCACTCAGCACTCGGCACTCGGCACTCGGCACTCAGAACTTGGTTTCGGCACTTGGCACTTGGCACTCAGCACTCGGTAGTCAGTGTGTGGTATTTTGCATATATCTCACTCAAATTATATCTGTTTCAGACAATCTAAATTTGCCACACCCCTGAGATTGAGGGCTATCTACATGTTACTGCCCGAAAGCATCAAGACCCGACATCAAAAACATCGAAAGCATCAAACTTGATGCTGAAATTCACCCGATATGTAGTATTTTGCTCATATCTCACTCAAATCACATTTGTTTGAGATGATCTAAATTCTGACGGGCCCCTGAGAGCGAGGGCTATCTGGGTGTTAATACCCGAAAGCATGGGGCACTTGGCACTCGGAACTCGGAACTCGGAACTCGGAACTCGGAACTCGGAACTCGGAACTCGGAACTCGGAACTCGGAACTCGGAACTGGAACTCGGAACTCAGAACTCAGCACTCGGCACTCAGCACTTGGGACTCGGCACTCAGCACTTGGGACACATTAAATCACATCTGTTTGAGATGATCTAAATTCTGATGGGCCCCTGAGAGCATGGGCTATCTGGGTGTTAATGCCTGAAAGCATTGGGGCACTCTGCACTTGGCACTCGGCACTTGGTACTCAGCACTCAGTAGTCAATATATTGTATTTTGCATATATCTCACTCAAATTATATCCATTTCAGACAATCTGAATTCTCCCACACCCCTGAGATTGAGGGCTATCTTCATGTCAATGCCCGAAAGCATCGAACTTCTGATGCCAAAATTCACCCGGTATATAGTATTTTGCTCATATCTCACTCAAATCACATCCGTTTGAGATGATCTAAATTCTGACGGGCCCCTGAGAGCGAGGGCTATCTGGGTGTTAATACCCGAAAGCATCGGGGCACTTGGCACTCGGAACTCGGAACTCGGAACTTGGAACTCGACACTTAGTGCTCAGCACTTGGTAGTCAGTATATTTTATTTTGCACCTTTCCCAAGTACATACCCTTAATTTCAGAATGAAGTCCAGATGAAATCCAATGAAGTCCGAAGGACTTCCGGAGACTGGCTACTCTGATGGAGTGCTGGAGGACTTCTGGATGAGCACAGGAACCTTCCGGAGGAGTATAGAAACTTCTAGAGAAGTACAGGAAACTCTGGAGGAGTTTCACCTGCTGCATAGGGTCCGAAGATAAGACTTCTGAAGGTAAGCTTCCTAGATGGAAGCACATGGAGGAGAGACTGCAAGGGACAGAGTCCAAAGCAGGATCAGATAGGAGGAGTGGTCCAGAGGACAGGATGTCTGAAGGTTGCGCCATCTGAATGTTCAGATGTCCAAAGGTTATGATGTCTGAAGGTCATGATGTCCAAAGGTTACAATGTCCAAAGGTTTTGATATCCGAAGGGTAAGATGTCCGGAGATCCAAAGGTCCGGAGATCCAAAGGTCTGGAGGTCAGCAGGAGTGGACAGGATTATAGGACAGGAGAATAAAGGCTACCATGGACAAGGTCTGGAGTAGAAGCAAACAGAGGTAGGCTACACTTAGGTGGAGTCGGAGATAACAGGAAGTAGACATAAGTCTTGGAAAGACAGGAAGTGCCAGAAAGGCAAAGGTCCAGCTTAAGGAATCAATCCTTAAGCTTGGATAGAGATGGAAGACAAATCCAAAGGTTTGGAAGTCCAGCCTAAGGAATCCTTCAGGTTGGACTTGGATCTCAGTACACTTCACTTGATTTTTGATATCCGGGACTCCATAGTCGGAACTTGAGTCTGAATCTGGTGTGGGTGGGTTGTCGGTGTGGGTGTTGGGTGTGGGTTGGGTGTTGGGGTCGGGTTGGGTCGATGGTGGACTCAATTTGGACTCGTTGGTCGGGACTTGATACGATTGTTGGGATTCATGGTCGGGTGGGTTTCAGGACTCAAATCTCGGGCTTTGGGACTCGGGTTTCAAGACTCGGTAGTCGGGACTCAATGGTCGATTGTCGGGATTTGATAGTCAGGGCTCGGATATTGGTACACTTCACTTGATTTTCGGTAGTTGGAACTTGGCATTTGGCATTTGGTAGGCTTGGATGATGTTGGCTTTCAAAGATCTATTATCATATATTGCTCAATGAAATACCAGACGATCGGAAGTGTGCTGGACATCACATATTCATTTGTCGAGACCCGGGTCTCGGAACTCGGTACACTTCGCTCGAGTTTCCACTTCACCCCTTTGCAAGGCTCCATGCCATACTACATCATTAGATGACTTTGAATTATTACCTCCATGATATACAACTAGCTGAGCTCCATCATGTCTACAATTATCATTCTCCTGGGCCCACCGTTTATATTATATACCCCTACGTCGGCCTACCCGTCTATGCAATATATGTCTACCATTGGCCCACCCGTATATAATAAATCTTTCACCGCTCCCTCGGCCCACTCGTCTACAAAATAATACCAATACGTCGGCCCACCCGTCTACAAAATAATATTAATTCGTCGGCCCACCCGTCTAATATGATATATATCTGGGCCCACCTGTCTATGTGATAACAAGCACCCTTGATATACCCGGCTATTTGATACATATCTACCTTGGTACACCCATCTACATAATATCCAACTACCTCGGCCGATCCGTCTATTGAAAATTCATGTCCATCGGCCCACCCATCTACTTTACATATTCCCCACCTGGGCCAACCCGTCTCCATCGGGAATAATAACACTCCCGGCCCATCCGTCACAGTCGAGGATATATCTACCTTCGGCCCATGGTCCGCTGGCCCGTATCATACGGGATATTATGCACGTCCGTTCACTCGTATAATACGGAGATATGTTACTAGCAATATGTGAACTCACGCCATCACAGGAACCTGGTCATGTGCCTGCAAGGTTACTGAATCCCGACCAAAAAAGGTAATCGATCGAAGTCACGTGACCTTGCATGGCCTTTTGGCTGAGCGCCACCGTAAATTTCTCGACATAAGTGAGCTTTCTTCTTCTTAATCTTCCTCAGTTCGATCTGTATCGTGGGATGGGCTCAAACTGACTGTGAAGGCACCCATATATCGCTGACAATGACAATGAAATAGCACATCCCGTGAATCCGGGATAGATATGTGTAGGCATTGAATCACACCCTATGTCGAAGAGGCGATCCAATCACCTTTTTGATTCATATTTTGTCTGCTTGAGGCACATGTAGTATACTACAGCGTTCTGTATTATTAGTGACATTGTTATAATTAAAGACTACTGGCTCGCGCCCTGTAAGAGCGTGCGAGCGGTTCATGAAGGAAAAGTTTTCTTCGTGTGAGCACTGTTAGGTCGGGTTTGGTGTCAGGCGTGTATATGCGCTGAGGGGGGGAAGGGACGTGCGAGAATGAAAGGCAACACGTCAACTCATGCTGCCATCGCCCATTCCTTTCTGGATAATGTCCATGAGTCTGCTGATTGATAACGGCTGTGCGACTGTGCTGGCCTGGAGGAAGATATCTGGGAGGTTGTTGAACCCGTAAGCGACTGCTGCGTCTTCCATTATGTTGACCTCGTGGAAGATGTTGGGACGCGTGCACTGAAGTGAGACAATTAGAGCGTTGGAGTCGTTGAGTGAGAGGGTGGGTGAGAGGCTTATGCGTGTTGGGAGGAACTGGATTGTGGAGGGTGTTAGGGAAAGAGAGGTGGAGGAATTGATGTACGACACGCGTGCAGTCACGGTGCAGGGAGTGACATTAGGAGATATGAGCGTCGAACCGTCAGGAAAGACAATCTTGCAAGGCTCAATCCTAGGAACAGATCCTCAGCTCCCAAATCAAACCACAAGCCCAAAACAAAATGACGCACGTGAAAGGCTCAGCACAGTACTCCAAAAACATACTCGCCACCATATTAATCATGATCTGCCAGCTTCGTATCATCTGTAGCAGTCGTATCAATGAACACATTCTTAGTCCTCCAGCATGATCTTACTATGCTCCGAGTTGATGATGGGTTGGCAAGCTTAACACGTTGATCCTCTGCATCATAAACGATCGGATAGACAACTGAATATTGGATGATGGGTAAGTACCAGGAGAGGTGTTTGTCCGATTCGTAGATCTGCATAAGCTCTGCAAGCGGTGTGCACTGTTTCCTGACTGAGAGGGCGCGAAAGTGATGTTGGTGGGTGTACGGGCTACATATCGGAATGGAGGGGTGGGGGTGTCGAGATCGAGGTCGTGCGATCCGATGGCGATGAATGTGAGGGGTAACCGTACCTCTTGGGAGACGGGAACGTGTCTTAATAACCGAGGGTCTTATATAAATACGTGTAAAAAATGTAATGACACCACAATTACACTGGATAAGACTTTCTTGCCAGTCCTCGATTAACACGGTTCTATACGACTTGTTCTTCTTTCGTGGTAGATAACGTGTGAGTTCTTGGGAGGCTCGCTAAACCAATCAGTCAGATTAACTTAGCCGGAGCTTTATTATCTCTGATTGAAACTATGGGGATTGTCTAGGATATACCGTCTAGACACTTGAACTGGGTTTCCTGAATATACGGTTAACTGTTGAGAAGCTGGTCTCAAATGTGACTACGTGGACAAAGCTCGTGTTGGTCATATACAAATACCTGGTGAGAACGCTGTCTCACAAATAACAACAATGACAAATAAAAAAAAACAATGACAAATAACAACAATGACCAAAGCTCGTGTTGGTCAGTATACAAATACCTGGTGAGAACGCTGGTCTCACAAATAACAACGGTGACCAAAGCTCGTTTGGTCAGTAAACACTACGTGGTGAGAACACTGGTCTCACAAAACTGGGTTTCTATCGCGAGAAACTTACGTAATCTCAAGGGAAACACTTTCCCTGCACTTGCCTGGACAGTTCTTACAAAGGAAATGGGCTTTGTAAGCAGCAATTTGTTCAGACTGAAGCTTCTTAGGTGAGAGTTCAATTTGCTCAAGTGGGAGTTCTTGAATGCAACAAGTGGGAGATCTATTTTTTGGGGGAGAATGGGCTCTCCTTATATACATTTGTGTGGGAATATTATGTAAGTAAAAAGGTGATGTAATGACTTCAGAATGTGAGAAGAATATTCCAAAAACTGGAGCAGAATGTTCTAGCAGGTGCAAAAGAACATTCCAGAATATTCATGTGGGATAATGACATCATTCTGAGTCACTATGAGTCACTATGAGTCATTATGAGTCATTGGAATGTTCTAGCAAATTCCATGGAACATGACATCATAATGACATCACTATGATATCATATCTTTCAACCAAAATACCTGCAGGAGTGTAGGTGAAGTCCTATGACTCATTATGACATCATACCCTGTAGGTACAATTTTATGAAGCATCTGATTAGTCAGAGCATCCTAATAGAAAAGCAAAGTAAAGAAACACTAGAGAAAACAACTCAGAAATAATGGAACAAATAATAGTACACAATACGCGGGCTTTTTAGATAGGTTTTGTTAGGCTTTGAACTTTTCTCTATGGGTTTCTCTAGCCAAAGTGAATAAGCCAAATGAAAGGCAATACATTAACCTTCATTTTGCTTCTCATATCAACTAGGTCATTATGTGATTCCCATCTCACATATGACTTTTCTTCAAAACATGGTGGATTCATGAATCGCTGAGGGAAAACTGAAACTATTGGACCAAGGTTTGATACCAAGGTATGGGTTGACTAGTCTGAGGACTAAGCTAACAGACTTTGTCTTTTAGGGGGATACCTAGTAGTCATGTCCATGCATGATTCCCAAATCATGCAGGACAACGGTGATGAGATCTTTCTCGCCGCCTGGGGGATATGCAAGTGTGTATTGTGGTGGATCTTGTTTTCCTAGAAAAGCGTGTAAGGCGCGCGCGATACCTTCTAGACAGACCAGATGATATCTGCGTACTGGTCAGGTGTGCATTGCGGTTACGCCGACTGGCACCACCTCATCTTCCACATGCAGATCGCACGATGCCGGAATTCCTGTAGCACGATTATTGGATATGAAAAAAATGAAAGTGATGGATTCAATGGAGGATTTGGTACCTTGAATGGAGTAAGTGCGAACTTGTTTGGAAAGGGATATTTCCGAGCCTAGAGATGGGTCTGGGTCAAGCCTATGGTGGACGATAGGTTACGGTTTGATTTGCCGATTTGCCGCGACTTATTTGAAAGTCCGCACGGTGTTTATTCTAGTATTACAAGCATACCTAGGCATACATGCAAATTTGTGTCACATTCTCAATGCATTACCATACTTGCAGACTGCTGCACATGTCCGAGACTCGAGTAGCATGGGACCCTGGCCTGATGAAATAGTGATAACAAGGAGCAGCAGCGCCAGATCTTTGTCTGGGCTATACTAATACTAGTATCATACTACTGTAGTGATGCCGCAGAGGCAAATCAAATCGAGGCCACAATTATTTGCAAGTTACTAGTACACGGCCAGCAGATATCTATCTACATATTGTAAGAACGGACTCGGAGCATTTGATCCCGCGGAACCAATTCACGTCGACGCCATGCCATGCGCGTTCCACCCGAACCCCTCTTCTGCTCCACTTTGGCTCAGGCATGTACTCCACTCCAGCTCCTTTGTGTAATAATTATAGTCAGCGTCTGTCATGAGCTCGACGTGCACGGTGCCGTTCAAACCTGTATTGGGTCAACGAACCACATGGTTTTATTAATGGGTCGGGGCTGAACGTTGCATTGCACACTGGACACTGTAGCCAGAATGTTTCGAAGATCGCACGGGCACCGCGCCCAAATCATATGCGGCATTCAAACATTCTTCGCGAGTCACTGTTGCGATCTTACCAACAACTTTTATCTTGATCCCATTGGAATCCCTGGATGCACATTGTCTTTGCACTGGAATTTGGGCTGAAACACTTCGATCAATCAGATATCATTCCTCAAATCTCACTTTGGTGATTTAAACACTGGATTGTCGTATATCAAGCACGAATGCGATTGTTATCCGTCCACCAAGTTCCTCCGCTCGCTCGCTCCTATCTTCTAATGGTATGGTCTTAGTTTCAAATAATCCTACTTGGTGGCCACTTATCAATGCGAGTCTTATTGGCAGCTGTTTTGTAGCTTCGTGGAGAGTCAGCCGCATGATGACGGTGATGATTCGATTCACCTTGACTCTAATTTCGCAGTTGCTGCCTCTGTCGGTAATATATGATTGGGGTGAGCAAGATTAAGTATAAAAGAACCACTGATATCCTTATGGTATTCTCAGTGCTTACCATTTGGACAAGAGGTATGTTCGATCCATTACTGGGGCAGTCAACTCGCTTAGAATTGTGTTGCAGGTTGAACTGATCTGGACTCCCACATCAATAGAACAACATTAAGATACAACTTGTTCATGGCAGAGGCAACGCTGGTCCCTAATGACCTTTCTCTATTTCAGTATGTACCTTGTATTTCAACATTTACGCTTAGCAAGTCCAAGTTTTGCTGACTATTCTAGGTGCGCTATGCTGGAATGGGGTATGCTGTGTACGTTTGGAGGTTTAAACTCGTTGATTGAACATAACGACTTCCACAGTTGTGAGTTTGTTTCAGAGTCTGTGATCTTCCGAAGCTGATAACTAATGTTACTGGATTTGTCAGGCCTTATCATCTATGATGCACTTAATTGGATGGGTGAGGTTGTAATACTGGGCGGTGAGCTATACACCTCCATGACATTTGACTTGACTGAAACATCATGCAAGGCATTATGATCGCTCGGTTGCATACCATGTATCAGAGATCTAGAAAGGTGCTGACATGCCTCGTTATCATCTTTGTGGCCATCAGAATTGCCGACGCAGTTATGGTCGCAATAATAACAATGCAGATTGCAGCAGGTAAGCTTTGGTTATGTATGAAAGAGAGGCATTCATTCTCTCCGGCACCCATCGGTGCATGATTGGCTACATGGGAGATTCTATATGTATTTCTGTCTTCCATGACTTGGATACTTTCCACCGTATGGGAGGTCCTTGCACTGTGTCTCGCAGTCCAGATTACTGTAAAGCAATTCCGTGAACTGCGACGACACTCAACAAGAGGTATTATCGGGGACTGTTTCATGGTGTTGATGCAAACTCACGTTAGTTACTTTGCGAGGTGAGTTCATAATGTCAATGTGACTTCTCATTTTCTGCTAAGGTTTTTTGCGTGTTAGTTTTTTCGCTATCTCTTGCTTCCAGATCGGTTTCTTCTCTTCAACACTCTTAGCGGTATGCTGATCTGTCACTGACCTCTACATCCAACCATGATTCATCATTTCTATTGGACATATATCCCCTGGACCCTCAGATTTATTTTGGTCTCGCTGAGATATTCCAGGTCGTGCAGATGTTTGTGCTAGAATCATGCCTCATCCTCGGTGTTCGAGAATATCACGCTGAACTCGTGGCTAACTCTGATACAGCAACCGCTATGACTTCAATTGCTTTTCAGGAGCGCATCCATGTATCAACTAGCAATAGTGTGTAGCGCAGGGGATGCTTGATATGATTCATTGTGATGGGCAAGAAGTGTGCAGGGAGCGGGAAAATGCACATTTACTTTGAGGTTGTTCATTCAAAGCAGCTTGCCACTTCAGGAACGAGTACAACGGACATGGATGAGGGCGATGAGGTTAAATTGACAGAACCCATCAAAATGAGGTGCCACGGCACCCTCTGGTTCATTAATGATCATAGTACAAACTACGAGTGAGATGAATGAAAGGCACCGGTATCATATGCATGCTTAATGCAGCAAACATAGTTCTTTGGCCCAACCTGTCCGCCTCAGAATCCAGAAACCGAAGCCTGAATTTTCAATCTGAAGGAACGAGAAGACAATTCTCACCGCATATAGCCTTCAGTGCTGCAGTTCAAAATACCAAGTACCGAGTGAGCTCATCATGTGAAGTTGTTCAATGCTTTCAACTTTGATAAATGCATCATATACGCAGATGGCAGCGACAAAGCAAGTGCATAGTAAGTTAGTGTAAATCACCTCACATTTACCGCAACAGTTGCAGCATTTTCACAATGCCCGCGTCCAAGCTAATCGCATCGGCAGAGACTCGACGGTTAGGCGGCTCACTATGGCCTTGCAAGGGTGTGGGAGTCTCACAGGCGCCTGTTTCCACATGCTGCACTTGCAAGAGGCGAGAGGTCAGCGAGAGGTTGTGGGAGTTGCGTGAGGTGCTTGCAGGTCAACCGGTCATCGCAGCGGTCTGCAAGCAAGGAATGCACTGAGTGTGACACGAATTTACAGGTATACCTAGGTATACTTGTAATACTAGAATAAACATCGATCGGACTTCCAAATAAGTCGCG
Source organism: Suillus subalutaceus (assembly GCF_016647625.1). NCBI lineage: Eukaryota > Fungi > Basidiomycota > Agaricomycetes > Boletales > Suillaceae > Suillus > Suillus subalutaceus. The sequence continues at coordinate 10,555 of NW_024540924.1, forward strand.
GCAAATCGGCAAATCGAACCGTAACCTATCATCCACCATATACATCAATAGATATAACATATATACAGAAAAACACAAAATATGTTGCCATTTGTTTATTTCTAGGTGGATGTACTTGAAAAAATCATTCCCAGCACCTATTCAATAGTAGAAACAATGTGTGAGGAGCTCATCACCACAGGACAAGAGATTGTTGTGTAGTGTACCCCCCCTCCCCTGGTGGTTTACCCCCTGTGAAATTTTTTCCTGTAGGACCGGACCTCAAGAAGTGTAGGGTGTTTATTCATATTCATATTTAGAGTATATCTATCACCTAGCTAATCCAGAACATCCACAGGGTCCTTCCACAGGAACATAAATATAATATATCGCAATTTTGACATTTTTGATGTTTTTCATTCCCTTACTCTTGCAAAAATGATTTAAGCTGGTCATATATCATCATTGGGGCACATATACATGCTTTGTATGCCCAGGATCAGCTCATAATAGGGCGGAGATTTCAGATCATGTGTATGCTTACTATTTCTACTGATTAGGGGCCCATACCTTTAAAACATCGGAATTTAATGATCAGACATCTGTAGTACATCTCACATACATTCAGCATCATAGGACTCACGTTATAGAAAGATCTACCCAGGATTGAGGACTGGGGAAGTAAATAGATAAGAATTGAGTGTGGGAAACTTCAAATGCTCAAAACATCGAAAGTGGTCAGTTAAGAAGTTGTAGGACTTTTATGCTGCATCAACTGACTTCACCACCACATCCCTTCCACATCCCTTCCACTCTCAGGGCAAAGTGTAGTATAGGTTCCTTGTGTAGTCTAACATGTATTCTATCAAAATTTAATGAAATATTTGACTTATATCATATAAATGTGAATTCTGTGTGATATGTGTCAATTGTCACTTTTCACACATATGTTCTTTTACATTCATTTCACTCAATACTTGATGGATCTTTCTGAAATTTGAGATCTGTGATACTGAATATATGACATGCACTCCAGGTGTCTGATCATTAAATTTCGATACCCTAAAGGTATGGGCCCCTAATCAGTAGAAATAGTATGTATACACATTATCTGAAGCCTCTGGCCTATTATGAGCTGATCCTTGGCATACAAAGCATATATCTGTGCCCCAATGATGATATATGACCAGCTTGGATTATTTGTGCAAGGGTAGGGGAATGAAAAATATCAAAATGTCAAAATTGCAATATATTATTTTTATGACCCTGTGGATATTCTGGAGTAGCTAGGTGATAGATATACTCTAAATATGCATAGGAATAGACCCCATGCAATACTTGAGGTCCGGTCCTACAGGAAAAAATTTCACAGGAGGTAAACCATCAAGAGAGGGGGGATGTACTACACAGCAGGGTCCCATCCCATGGTCCTGAGCTCCTGATACATTTTTAATACTGTCTGATAGATGCTGGGAATCATGTTTCAAAGGCTCTATACCTAGAATTAATACATGAGAACATATTTTATTTTTCTGTATATATGCCATATCTATTGATGTAGGGCGCTTCAGGGGGTCAAATAAAGATTGGAATCTCTTCATAATATTCTTAAACATGGTCTGAAGATCCTAGAACACTTCTCTATTAAAGGGGCAAAAGTGCAAAAGTGTTCTATACCCTAACCTATTTTAAATGGCCCCTGGAGGAGGAGCAGGCATACAAATAAACAAAAAAGCGGTCTATTATAGTATTTATACATGTATGTACCAAACTACTACTAGATACAAGGGGGGACCTATTGTGGTGTAGTGGTGAAGCTGCAGTAAGGTGGGGAGGGTGTGGGAATAATTGATATTGTGGAGATTCCCAAAATGGGCGATGTTTTTGGTGTTGTGGGGAAATTCCCACAGTAGGTGGCCCAAAATGTGGAGCTATGAAGTGTGAGAATATTGTGGGGGGTAGGTGGCCAAAAATGCGAAAATATGCTGGGAATGATGTATACAGAAGGCACTGCTGGGATCCACCCAAGGATACATCAACCTAGATAGTGTTACAGTGGAGCTAAACTGAATGATGTATCAGGGTTTTTGGCTAATAAGCCAGTTTGGATATATCCTTCCCCCACTAACAGTGCATATAATGCAACTTCTACATCAGTATCAGCAGATTCCGCCTGGTCCAAGCTATGGATATTTCCTTCCTACAATCCAAGCAAAAATGTCTATCATGCATCCATACAATTGTCTCCTCTCCATATTTTACCCCTTCCTCTATCGCTCAAACTGTCATGACTGTGCTGCTACTCTCCCAGCAGCAGAGTTCTCCAAACTCCTGCAACAGCCCAACATCGAGGGTCACACAGCACTGTATTGGGCGATTGTAAATAACCGGCGAGAAGCCCTTTGGGTGTTTATGAACTTCATTCCCAAATTATTGCCTGCTTCCTCCTCTGACTTGCGTCTTGCATGCATGATGGTTAGCGACCACACATTGTTCACACAACTGGATGTAAGTGAAAAACTTAACCGTAAGTGCATAGTATGCGGCTGTATGCCCCTACTAGTAGAGAGCATTGATCAATTTTCTGTGCACTGTCAGCCGAGGATGACTCCTTGAGACACTTTTTGGGTTGTCCACTCGATGAGATTCAGGTACAAGAGCTGGATAATGGTTGCTTTATTGCTTCTTTCCAGATGAGGTCGTTCCAGAAACGCCTTCGTATTACACTCGGAATGGGCATAGAATTTGTTGCTAGGGGTATGTGGTCTATATCATTATTTCCTCGCACTGATAGGAATATGTTATTCCCTGCAGGCCGTATATGGCTGTTATGGTTTATTTGGGACCAGACAGGCAGTGGTATGCAGAGTGCCTACTTGCAGAGCATAGCTTGCCAGTACAAGGAATGTTGCAATTCGGATAGAGGCACACAGAAAGTTGCCTGACAGTGCGACCCCGGACCCTTTTTTTTTAAAAAACAATCGGAGGTAAAAGTTGTTTTCGCAGGTTTAATCTGTGAGGCAATTTCTACGACTGTTATCGCGCATCGATATGGTCCATGCACCGCTGTGCTTACGTGGCTTCAAGCCCCTCTCTTAATGTATATTTGGGCACCTGCGCTCAGGTGAACCGCATCTTTCTGTTTTACCGCCGTGAAACAGAAATTTTTTGCTATATTGAACTCGTTTCTCTCGTTCCATCATTATTATTCTAAAAGGGCGCATGGATCCTAAATCCCTAAATTCTCAAACTCAGACTAGTAGTGATTCGCGGTCTCCTTCTAAACAGCCTTCAGAAGAACGAAGCCCCTCTCCACGAAAAATACCTTCAATTCTGATTGTTTGAGCTTTGTTGGAGATTATAGACGAGGAAAGCTCACGAAGACCAATGCGATCCTTGAAATCTTCGAGCGAGCGTCGTATGTCAACAGGAATGAGTTCAGAGGGCGAACAGTCGCCGAACTCATCAGTCCTTATCACCAGATGCTTGACTCCTTTGAAAAGCAAGTTATCCAAGCTGGAGAACAAGATTGCGAGAGCAAAGAAGAGACTTCAAAGGATGAGAAGCGTGAGGAGA
>NW_024540925.1:0-14085 GCF_016647625.1 Suillus subalutaceus
TACATTGGAAGTATTCAACGAATATACAATCGTGCCAGAATTTTCTTTCCCACTATCCTTCCAAGTTATCCAGCAATTCAAAACCTTGCCGGATTTCTTAATGTTGCCGGTTTTCCTGGCGTTAAGCCACCAGCATCACTCCGCCTCTGCATTATCAACATATCGTCCGCCAAACAGGGAGATCATCCATGCTATGAATGCCTTCACCACTTTCACACACAAAGCGCAGCAAAAAAGTCGATTATCTTCCAACGCTCTCAAGTACGCCTGTCAAACTGGACTATCCATCTCTCATGCGCGCCAAATCCACGGGATGACGCACTCAACCGTAAATTCCACGCTTTCTGGAGTCGTCACCTCCTTTCCTGGCTCGAACGGCAGTGGTGTTTGAAGGGTCTGCGGTCTTGTCTTGATATTTTATCCGAAGGGCAGAAACTTGCAAAGGTGTGCATTTTTCTAATAATTCTCGATCCACCTAAGCTGATATTACTTTGTTTCAGGTTCGGTTTTTGCTTGATTTTATGACACCCCTTTTAATTCTCTCTCATGTTCAGTTTGAACTCCTTAACGCGCAGCCTAATGCAGGGCTGTCAGCCATCGATCCTGATTTTCACCACTCGACAACGGAAGCTTCGGCACCCGCGTCTACCTCTGACATGTCGACCAGAGGACCGTCAACTCCAGCAACTCTACTTCTCACAGAAGAGCTTGTCGTTACCTCACATGCAAGGCCTATTCCTAATCATTGCCCATCAACTCGGCCTCCCTCTACTTCCCCTCTTGCATCACCCCTATCGCCTGTCCCTTCTCCGAGGCCCAACCCTGCTGTGTCACATATTGGCACATCCAGGAAGCGCATGTTAGATGAATTTCGAATCAACAGCGATAGCCAGCTCGAATCGGACACCCCCAGCCCCTCAAACCGTCGGAAATGAGTTGAGCAGCGTTTGCAATGCAAGATTGGCAAGAGCGCAGTATGTTGTGAATGTTTACATGATGTAGTTCGCCGCTTGTTAACACAATGTTGTCTCTAAGTACATGCGACCGTTTTACAGTCTAATGCAGACCTTCATTGAGAGTTCTCGGGCCTCTTGAGTAGTAACACGCTCCAAAATCCTGCTCACAGTGCCAGGTTGGTCCACAAGAGCATGACTGCAGTTCGTATGATGATTGGGCAGTATGTTTTGCTTTCTGTGTCAATCTATGGTACTGTCATAGTTTTACATCCCTTCGCATAATTCCAATTTTTCTCCTTAACATACAGGTACGATTTGCCCATCTTATGTATGGTAATTCGTAGCTAGCAATAGCACGTCTCTAGGCCGAGTAGCTCTATATGTGGCTGCCAGTTTTCGTGGTAACAAGAAAGAAATCTGATTTAATGCTATCTTATTTATACATCTCAGGCTCCTGACTTTTTTAGAGCACAGCACCCCTTAATCTATCTCAACACGAGGGACTAGTTTGCCCTTGACACAATCGTCACCCGAGGGACTTATTCCTCAAAGTATTCGAATTCGAAAGTCTACTGATATTCCCTGAGACATGCCACCGCGCACTCCACATCGAGCTGCCCATCTTATCTCTTCCGGATCCCACTCAAGAAGTCCACTAACCCCAATCATCCCAATAGCTCAAGACCTCTCACTCCCAGTCGTACAATCACAGGATCGATCTTTGCAGTTCCATTCCTCGCCATCCCAGCCTGCAGATGCATCAAGTACATGCGCTCTATCCTTTTGATATCAATTGTCACGTCCTCACTTCTTGATCTCACGTGCCACAAAAAGGTGTGGTTTCAGAACAGGTATGTCACCCTCTCTTCTCATTTTTTTGTAATCCAATTCATTTATTCTCTCTCAGGCGTGGAAAGGACAAGGCTCTTCGTAACAGAGTTCAGGACTCCACTCAGCAGGATTCTCTTTCTGTTCACACTCCTCAAAAATCTCAGTCTTCCAGGGACATCTCCCCCAATGACTCTTTCAATTCTTCCACCCCGACCGAAAAAACCATGCACCCTGCAGAGGATCAACCGCTTTTACCGGAGCCACACCCAGTGGAGCGTTTGCCCATAGTTGGAAGTCCTTACAAAGTTTTCATTTTCTCTTCCTGCCCATAAACCAGCCATGCCTACCGAAATTCCCTCATGTTCGCCATTCACCAGCAGACTTGACTTGGCAGGATAACGATGACCTTCTAAACGCACGCAGAGGGTCGCTGCCAATCATCATGTCCATGCCAGTACAGATGCCAACCAGTCGTCTACCCACTCCCCAGATAGACGCAAGTCTATGGACGTCGGTCTTATGCATCATCCGTTCGCACGTGTTGCAAAGGAGAAGAATGACGCAATATTTTTCTGGCCGCCCATATTCTCCTGCAGGGTCAAGTCAGTCCATGGCCGTCCACCGTCCGGCCTAGGTGGGCCAAGCATACATGCAACAAGTTACGGCTCTTCTGCTTCCTACAGCCCTTACCCCTGCCCTTCTTTGGCTCATAGAGCATCAGAGATGTCTTTACCCCTTCTCGCCCCTCCCTTGTATTGGAAATTCGTCCATCATTTCTGTCCTCGTACGTGCCACAGACAACCGCTTTACAATGAGCTCCAGAGCACTTCCATCGCCTATTCCTGAACCCCTATCAAAGCCTGATTTCTAGTTTGGCGCTCCGACATCTGCGTCGCCTCCGCATGTCTCACCGGATGCAAAATCCCCCGGGAATATGCACGCATGGGCATTTCCTCGTAACGAGGCAGATCAGGACACGGAGGACTTGTACAGTTCTACTGGATTATCTAGTGGCTTGATTGCTAGCATCTGTGGGAGCGACACCAGCGCGACCAGCTCGATTGTTCAGACGTCAGTAGCTGTGTTGGCGTCGATCTTTTCGATCCGAGTGGCAGGAGAGGGACTTGATACGGTGCGCTTTTATAATCAATATGTTCGTCCCTTGATTTTTTTTACGTTACAGTGGATCCAACCTCGAGACGTCCATGTCCGATCTGAACATGCAGTCCAGCCAGGGATAGCTCAACGAGGCTCACTTAAATGTCGCGGACTTCGTCTTTGTTTGCCTACCAACACAGGGAAAACCTGTTATCACAGGAACCAGGGTATTCCTCGGCTTCCACTATTTTTCCCGGTGGAAGCCCGCAGGTAAGGACCCTGGTCCTTTGGGTCTGCGAACGAGCGAGGCTTTGCTTGGATACAATCCTGTATTTACCTTGAATGTTTCTGACGAGATGCTGACGTGTTTCTGCGCAGCTCCCACCTGAAACTAGCGCCACCGACACCTATCTAGGTCCCATGGAGCCTGCCATAGCAGGCCGCAAGCTCAGTATACTTACCAGAAGGAGTGCCGCACGATCATACCCGGAACAACATCGAGCACAACTCCTCATACCAAACACCCGTAGACACAACGTCCCTGTCCAATGCCCAGAAATCCAGCAATGCTCACAAACAGGAAACCATCTGCCATTCTTGCGGGACAGTACGTTTCCTCACACGGAGGCCTCATACGCCCAACCTGGGTTGCAATAAGCCGTTTTGGCATAATGTCTTTGGGGATCGACAGGGTCGCGTCGCAGAGGTGATGGCCGTCATGGCCAGCTTTAAGATGGAGAAGTTGAAACGAAGGCTGATCGAGATTCGAATCTGACTCTTGCCTACATCCCAATCTTAGAAAAGATTGATATTTGGTTTAAGCAAGCGACGTATCGGATGAAGCTCGTAGATATAGATAATCATGATCAATTACAGTAAGTTTATAACAAGAGATCAAACGATCATAACTGCAGGACTTGGTCGGAGCTTCGTCCCAGGCGTCCCAGGGAAAGGTGTCATCATCGATATCGTAGGGTGAAAGATAGTCTGATTGCCGGGTAGACCTAAAGGCAGTTCTCCACCTCTCCCTGTCACCTGTCCATCATCAAACGGTGAAGTTGTACTCAAAGATTTTTTTTTTTTTTTTTTTTTTGGATCCTTGTTTATTGTCCTGTGGGGCGGGGCCCTATGGTGGACACTACCTACAATATCGTACGTTGCTAAATATATATCGTGACTCTGGTGTGTCGGTGCTAATCAATGGTCCGTGCGTGAGCAGGGACAGTGACACCGTCTCAAGGCGTTGAAATATTGTGTTTTTGCGTGCGCTTCTCCTCTTCTCTAGCTGCTCCCTCTTTCCTTCTTCCTCATTTCTTCTCCTCTGGGGGGGTGACGTCTCCGAAAGCCTGTTCCATTCTTCTTGTGCGCGCGATGTATTTGAGTGTCGCTCTGATTCCTTTGCTTTCGCTTAGAAGATATTTGATGTGGAGCTGGCACGGTGTCTTAATAACCGAGGGTCTTATATAAATACGTGTAAGAATGTAATGACACCACAATTACACTGGATAAGACTTCTTGCCAGTCCTCGATTAACACGGTCTACGACTTTTCTTCTTTCGTGGTAGATAACGTGTGAGTTCTTGGGAGGCTCGCTAAACCAATCAGTCAGATTAACTTAGCCGGAGCTTTATTATCTCTGATTGAAACTATGGGATTGTCTAGGATATACCGTCTAGACACTTGAACTGGTTTCCTGAATATATGGTTAACTGTTGAGAAGCTGGTCTCAAATGTGACTACGTGGACCAAAGCTCGTGTTGGTCAATATACAAATACCTGGTGAGAATGCTGGTCTCACAAATAACAACAATGACAAATAAAAAAAACAATGACAAATAACAACAATGACCAAAGCTCGTGTTGGTCAGTATACAAATACCTGGTGAGAACGCTGGTCTCACAAATAACAACGGTGACCAAAGCTCGTGTTGGTCAGTAAACACTACGTGGTGAGAACACTGGTCTCACAAAACTGGGTTTCTATCGCGAGAAACTTACGTAATCTCAAGGGAAACACTTTCCCTGCACTTGCCTGGACAGTTCTTACAAAGGAAATGGGCTTTGTAAGCAGCAATTTGTTCAGACTGAAGCTTCTTAGGTGAGAGTTCAATTTGCTCAAGTGGGAGTTCTTGAATGCAACAAGTAGGAGATCTATTTTTTGGGGGAGAATGGGCTCTCCTTATATACATTTTGTGTGGGAATATTATGTAAGTAAAAAGGTGATGTAATGACTTCAGAATGTGAGAAGAATATTCCAAAAACTGGAGCAGAATGTTCTAGCAGGTGCAAAAGAACATTCCAGAATATTCATGGTGGGATAATGACATCATTCTGAGTCACTATGAGTCACTATGAGTCATTATGAGTCATTGGAATGTTCTAGCAAATTCCATGGAACATGACATCATTATGACATCACTATGATATCATATCTTTCAACCAAAATACCTGCAGGAGTGTAGGTGAAGTCCTATGACATCATTATGACATCATACCCTGTAGGTACAATTTTATGAAGCATCTGATTAGTCAGAGCATCCTAATAGAAAAGTAAAGTAAAGAAACACTAGAGAAAACAACTCAGAAATAATGGAACAAATAATAGTACACAATACGCGGGCTTTTTAGATAGGTTTTTGTTAGGCTTTGAACTTTTCTCTATGGGTTTCTCTAGCCAAAGTGAATAAACCAAATGAAAGGCAATACATTAACCTTCATTTTGCTTCTCATATCAACTAGGTCATTATGTGATTCCCATCTCACATATGACTTTTCTTCAAAACATGGTGGATTCATGAATCACTGAGGGAAAACTGAAACTATTGGACCAAGGTTTTGATACCAAGGTATGGGTTGACTAGTCTGAGGACTAAGCTAACAGACTTGTCTTTTAGGGGGATACCTAGTAGTCATGTCCATGCATGATTCCCAAATCATGCAGGACAGCGGCCACCATCTTCAAATGGAAAAGACCGGGGACAAAGACACATGTTGTAAACGGTCCCATGGTGTGTTTTCAATTCCTTGACGCTGCTGCGCAGACTGAAGGTGTTCCCCCGTCCCAAGGTCACCATGAAATAGAACTATGTACTCTGAGATGTCGGGCATCCCTGGATCATCGACGGCTGCAGGATCTCCGATTCCACCCTGCTCGAGCAGGTTAACGACACTTTGTATATTGCCTGTAACGGTGGATGGGACTTACTGACATCCATTGCAGATGTAGCAATGAATTTGGCGTTTTGATGACAGGGATGGCTTCAATGGCCTCGGGTTCGTGAAGTTGGTTTATGGAATTGAGAAAAGTATGGAGGGCCGTATGAGACGAGGTCCAAGAGAAACTTCCACGAATTAAATCTATTGCGACGGGTAAGATCTGCTCTCATCTGGTGTGTCCTTGTGAAGACTGAGCAGATCTGTCCATCCCTTCTTTGGTGGCAGTTCTGCTTGGGTATTAACGGCGACAGCTTCCACCAATTCTTCAGAACACCTAAGGTCTTCCTTGGAGATGTTGTGCTGCAGTGGGAACATCAGGCCTGATGTAGATGCTTGAGTGATTCCGTCGAATTTTCAATTGTGTGCTGATGGGTTTTCAGGTCTACATCAAAGTTATCATATGCATATGCTGCGAGAAGTGACCGTCCGAGGGGCGACTGGAGGGTTGGTGAGTTTGCACTGCATAATGATTTTGTTGCGGCCTGAATAGCGTTTGCAGACACCGATACACCTATCCGTTCCAGCGTTTCGATAACTTTGTTGTGGTGTGTGCGTTGATTGTAAGAACATCCCAAGCCAGACTTTGAAAGGTATTTGATCGCTGATTTGTACTTCTCATCATAATGCTCAGAACGGTGATTTTTTTCTTAATCACATGTAGCGATGTCAGTAATATTGATTTGACAGGCAGCGAAATAAACACATGACAAGATCTTTGCTGTCCGTTTCGTTTGCAGTTTTGTTCTATCAAATTCCGTGTTGTTGGTAAGCCTCAATATCAATGATCCCTCAAGATCCCCTTCCCCAATCTCCTCCCAGTAAGCTTCTTCATCACTATCAATATTCTCCATGATGACATCACCATCATGATCCCTCCCGATGGCTACTTTAGATCATGTTCCCCCGGACAGCATGCTCTCGAGTAAGTCCCATGTTGCTGGTGCAGATTTCTCCATGATTCTGGCTAACTCAGCCACCCTAAAATCCTCTAGTTGCTCCACCGTGGTGTGCGTTACATCAAAATGAGTTCCGTTATCCTTAGCAGCGAGGTTATGGATTTCTCGTGCACAAATCTCCTTCGCGATATCAGTAGCCCATTTGGACGCGGTACTTGTAGCTCGTTTCACAAAAGCATTAAGAATTTCACGCCCATTAGACAGGATATCTTTTACAGCTGGATGAGCGCTATGTTTTTCACTTGAGAGAAGCACCAGTATAAATTCTGATGCAGAAATGCCGACGCGCTGCAGGGTTTCAAGAACGTCGTCCACCGAGGTTGCCGACATATTGATATACACATATACATTATATTTATTAGCGATACAATATATTTAATTCAATTCCCGCTGACTCTTCTGGGTTTTGCCACTGTGGCTGCCCTTGTTGACAAATGTTTTGTCCAGCCGTTGTAGGAGAGGTTGGGGGGATAAGGTTTGGCTGGGTTTGAAAGACTTGCGCATGTTTCCGCTTTACACTACCGCACTCGGATGTCGCCCCCTTCCTCTCCGGCAAGGGGTGGGTAGGAGCCTGTAGAACTCATCTCTGGCTAGCTCTATGTTTTGTAGCGCAGAGTCACTGAACTTGACCAATGCAATCGATCACAATTATAATCTACATAGGGGATCACACAACAGCGTGGCGCTCACCCTCTGGGCACTACCGACGTGCTAGGCTGGCTGTGCAGTAGTGACCCCACAACAGCCTCATGTCCTCCTGCAAGCGCCGGACGGCAAGCGCCTATTACTTGTCCTTCCATCCAGCGAGCTTTCCATAGCACAATAGAGTGAAACATCCATCCGTTCATCCCATCTTCATCACGCTTTGCACTGTCTATCAATCGACAGCTGGATCGTTCCGCGACCAAATCACAACTTACAAGCTTTCAAGTTGATTCAAATCATCGTACGTCGTCCCTCCAGATAACTATCGCCAAGATTATTTCTAACCACACCCTCGAACCCAGCTAGTACTTTCAATTGGTTCAGTGAATCTTACATATCACAACCTTCGTCAATGAGTGACGAGCAAAGCCAGTACTTCAATTTCTTATCTCTCGCATGCTCTCTGACCTCTTTGACAGTCCTTCAAGGAATTTGGGCGAAGCTGTCCGATGTCGCTGTCAAGGGTGCTCAATATAACTCCCGTGAACGTCAGCCCCACCCAAAGTGTCTGCAAGGGACCCGGGTGGATCTCCTCAAATACATCCACGGATTCCTGGACGACACAGAGAAGAATCAGCTCGTTTGGCTTGCATGGCACCGCAGGGGTCGGAAAGTCTGCTGTCGCGTTCACAGTAGCTGAGAGGATGAGAGGTCTAAAAGTGACCGAAGAGACGAACGTCGAAAAGCGGCTGGCGGGGACGTTCTTTTTCTCGCGCAAGCACACCAAACGCTGCACGGCTGGACATTTCTTCGCAACGCTTGTCTACCAGCTTGCTACCAATTTCCCCAGCATCCGGAAGGATGTGAACAGAACCATCCGCGACAATCCCGCTCTACTAGACCCAGACACACCTATCTGCGACCAGATGGAGGCTCTGTTTCTCCAACCCTCCGGAAACTTCGACTCAGGTTGCGCGGATGTCCGCCTTTGTTGTTTGTCGTCGATGCGCTTGATGAATGCACATCCGAACCAGAGCTTATCGATCTCATCCTTTCCCTTGCACGGGCTCTTCGTGAGCCTGATCTTCCCGTGACCCACATTCTGCTTACGAGTCGCTCGGAATCGCATATCTGTAAAGCGTTTCAGAACGAAGAGGTGCGCCCGCTGGTGTGCGAGATACCAGTGAAAACTTCTGGGGAGGGCCCTGCTACCATCATCTCGCTAGACGGTGCCGATGTCGACAATGACATCTATATATTTTTGAAGCATTCATTCAGAGAGCTGCAATGCCGCCACCCCGATTTCCCGCAGCCATCGGGGGGTGACTTTGCGAAGCTCGCGAGCCGAGCTGGCAGACGTTTCATCGTGGCGTCTACGATGATGAAGTTTATTGTCGACGATGGATACAAGGATCCCAGCGATCGGTTACAGCTGATGCTCGAACTGACGAGCGAGCTGCTAGCAGGAACGGAGGTGTACAAGTTATACGACCGTATACTCTCCACATGTGGCGATCCCAAGCGGGCATACCTGCACTTGTCCATTGTAGCTGCACTTGCTGATCCTCTGCCGCTGTCACAAATCTCGAAACTTCTTGGCCCTGGTCAGGGCTGTGATTCCGAGGCAACGCTAGTGCAGCTACGGTCTGTCTTGGATATTCCTACCGACACCAGTTTCCCCGTGAATGTATATCACTCGTCGATTCGTGACTATGTCTCCGACCCGTCAAACTGCAGCCTCCCTGAAGTGCACGATATGCCATCACCCCATTCACTACTCGCTGATTCCTCTCTGCGCTTGATGATGAAAGAGATGCCTGAAAGCACAGACCTCTTGGATGCGCTCTTAGAACTGAAGAAGGAAAGCCGAGCCATACAACCTGAGGACCCCAAAAAGTTAAAAGACTCATTAGCGTTCCTCGTTCAGCCACCGGAGCCACTGTCGGTCCTTATCGGTATACTGTGGCTTCGGGGAGACCGCACTTCAGATTTACAATTTTGGCTGGGGACCGAGAATGGGAGTGCCTGGCTGGGGACCGACGGTGGGTGTGTCTGGCTGGGGACCAAGGATGGGTTTGCCTGGCTGGGGACTAAGGGCGGGATTGCTTGGCTGCAGACGCATGCAGGGTATGACTGGCTGTGCACCAAGGGAGGAGAAAGGTGGTGGAAGACCCAGGAAGGACAAGACTGGCTGCAGACCAATGGAGGATTAGACTTCAATGAAACCTTCGTGTTGCAATGTTGTATCGCCCTGCAAAGCACCCAAGAAGTGCTAGATGACCGACCGCAGACCTGGACGGTACATGACTGGCTGGGAGTACGCGTCTGGCTGCAGAGCCTGGGAAGACGAGTCTGGCTGCAGACCCAGCGAGGACGAGGTTGGCTGCAGACCTGGGGAGGACGAGACTGGCTGCAGACCCAGAGAGCGCAAGACTGGCTGCAGACCCGGCGAGGACGAGACTGGCTGCAGACTCAGGGAGCACAAGACTGGCTGCAGACCCGGGGAGGACGAGACTGGCTGCAGACCCAGAGAGCGCAAGACTGGCTGCAGACCCAGCGAGGACGAGACTGGCTGCAGACCCAGCGAGCACAAGACTGGCTGCAGACCCAGCGAGGACGAGACTGGCTGCAGACTCAGGAAGCACAAGACTGGCTGCAGACCCGGGGAGGACGAGACTGGCTGCAGACCCAGCGAGGACGAAATTGGCTGCAGACCCAGGGAGGGCGAGACTGGCTGCAGACCCGGGGAGCACGAGATTGGCTGCAGACCCGGGGAGCACGAGACTGGCTGCAGATCCAGCGAGGACGAGACTGGCTACAGACCCGGGGAGCGCAAGACTGGCTGCAAACTCAAGGAGGACGAGACTGGCTGCAGACCCAGAGAGCGCAAGACTGGCTGCAGATCCAGCGAGGACGAGACTGGCTGCAGACACAGGGAGGACGAGAGTGGCTGCAGACACAGGGAGGACAAGACTGGCTGCAAACGCCCCATGGCCAAGCGTGGCAAACCACTCCCGCAGCATCTTTCTGGGTGATTATGGAAGAATTCTCAAGTACATTGGGAGCATTCAACGAATACACAATCGTTCCAGAATTTCCTTTATCCTTCCAAGTTATCCAGCAGTTCAAAACCTTGCCAGATTTCTTAATGTTGCCGGCGTTCCTGGCGTTAAGCCACCAGCATCACTCCGCCTCTGCATTACCAATATATCGTCTGCAAAACAGGGAGATCATCCATGCTATGAACGCCTTCACGACTTTCGCACACAAAGTGCAGCAAAAAAGTCGATTATCTTTCCGATGCTCTCAAATACGCCTGCCAAAATTGGACCAACCATCTCTCGTGTGCTCCAAATCCATGGGATGACGCGCTCAACTGTAAATTCCATACTTTCTGGAATTGTCACCTCCTTTCCTGGCTCGAACGTCAGTGGTGTTTGAAGGGTCTGCGGTCTTGCCTTGATATTTTATTTGAAGGCAGAAAACTCGCGAAGGTATGCATTTTCCTAATATTTCTCAATTCACCCACCCAAATGTCCGACCGCAAGCTGATGTTACCTTGTTTTTCTTTTCTATTTTATGAAACCCCTTGTAATTCCTTCTCATCCTCAGCGTTAACCCGTCAACATGCAGCCCAATGAAGGGCGGCAACGGAAGCTTCGGCACCAATGTCCATCTACCAGTAGTTCTCTCCAGCTTCTTGAATAGTGATACGTTCTAAATTCCTGTTCACTTGTTCCACGATAGCATAACTATACTTAGTCTGATGACTGTGTAGAGAAGTATCTTCGCATTTGCTTTTGTTACGCTCTGTATCATTTTACAGTAGTCTTATAGTTTTACACCAGCAGAACAGCCTTCGCATATTTTAAGCTCTCCTCAATACGTAGCACCACCAGCGCTGTAACGGACAAATTTCTGTACTTTACTGTCCTAGACCTAACATTTATATCTTGCATCCAATTTCTACTCAGACTCTTTCATTACTGGCAGCCGGCACCGCTAAACGTTCGTAGGTATAACCTATCATATTCAATGGCCACGCCACCAAAACCAGCGATTACACACTGGATATACCGTATCAAATTCAGTGGCTCTCTCTATTAGCTTTCAGTGTTTTATCCTACTCAAATTCATGGGCTTCTCTTTCAACAGTGTTCACCGCCTGGGCATGCCCCTACCCCTGCCCCGGAGAGCACGAGCTGCTGCACCAGGTGGTGCTTTTGGCCCTGGGTTTTGCTAAAAAGACTTCCTCAGTTTTGTAAGGAGAAAGACAAGAGCCTACATACCGCCTCGCTTTGTGGATTTCTCACTGTCTCGTCAACACTGAGGATGAGGCATGCGGCCTCGGTTGCACTGCTGATTGCGTTCAACTTGACGAGCGGAGGCTCCCAAACGAATGCCTCCATGTTGTCGCGGACACCTTCCGGACCGTCGACGTCTACTCCGAACCATTTGTTACCAGCGGCATGTCGCATGCGCAGTTTGTTAAGAATGTCAGTAGAGTCCAGACCGGCATTGTCACAGATTTGCCGAGGAATGATTTCTAGTGCTTTTGCAAAAGCAGTCAAGATCAGTTGTTGCTTCCCAGGAATGGACAGCGCATGCTTCCGAATGTGCGCGGATACATCCATCTGATTCAAAAAGTTAGAGAGGAGATCATAACAGAACAATGAGCGGTGAGTTACCTCGACAGCCCCGCCTCCGGCCACCACCTCACCATTACGGATTGCTCGCTTAACGACCATGACGGCGTCATGTAGACTACGTTCCACTTCTTCGATGAACTGTTCTGCGCCACCACGAAGAAGTAGCGTGCATGTCTGTGCTTTAGGGCACTCCTCGAAGATGTTATACCGTTCGCCACCAACCTGACGCTCTTCGAATCGACCGCAAGTACCGAGATGCTCTCGAGCTATGTCTGAGCATGTTGACTGCACGGAGCCTCCTACTGCTTGACATACTCTGCGGAGATCAGCAGCAGGCACACGACCAGCGCAGAAGATGTCCCGGTCGGCGAACCACTGAGTGGCCAGATCTCCGATTGGCAATTTACTCAACACCACTTTGGCACCAGTCTTCTCGATCGCTTCCAGCTTCCTGTAAATGATCTCCCACTCTGCATCAATCAACGATCGCCTGGTAATCCTTCACCGCCTCCACTCGAACCTCGGCATTGTCCTTCTCAGCTTTCAACTCAAGCTCCACGTTCAAGCTGAGAATGAGAGGGTCCCGGAAGGACTTGGGCTGTTGCTCAGCACCTGCATACGTGAAAGTTTTTTTGAAAGCAACGCCACGGATCAACAGAGAGTCTTGCATGCCACCCCCTGGAATCTTTTTCACTCCGATGAGTGACTCGTCCAAGTCGTTTGGATCCAGGCTCTGAACAGCGTCAACGACCATGTTCGAGAAGAATGGTTTTTCCGAATGGATCAATTTTGACGACATCGACGTCGCTGCGCATTTGAGTAGAAGAGATCGGAATTGCCTGAAGAAGTGTTAGGGACTGTCGTTCAAAAAGGCGGAGACATACTCAGGATCAGACTTGTCAACACTAATCTGAATTGCCTTGATGCGCTCTGCAGCCTATTAATTGTTGATATTATCATTTTCAGATGATATCGCTGAGCAACATGTGTTACGTACCAGTTGTGACGCCTTCCTGAATCCCTTCATGATTATGTGCGGGCTCACACCCTCTTCGATGTATCCACGAACTTCTTTGAGGAACTGTGCAGCCAAAAGTACTACACTTGTGGTTCCATCACCGACTTCTGCATCCTGGGCACGTGCGATGTCGACGAGGGTCCTTGCAGCCGGATGAACAATGTCAAGAAGCTTCAAGATCGTCGCGCCGTCATTGGTGATCTGTGCTTCGCCACGTTCATTCACACGATCAGTTTGTCCATTCCACGCGGACCAAGCGTGCTGGAGAGTGTCTCGGATATGGCAAGGCACGCGGATATGTTAGACAAAAGCTGAGGATTTCCTTGAGACGTGTCTGTGCCCTCCCGAAGGAGCACGACAGTGGGTTGCTAAAATAAAGGATCGATCACGACGAATAATAGATACAGAAATGACGTACCATCGGTAGGCCGCGCTGCATTTTGTGTGGTACAGTAGATCGCGCAAGACGATGGCAAGAATCTCGACTAATCAACGACTTGCTAAATTTGTTTATGTCAGCAACTCCACCAAGTTGGAACGCAGAAAGCTTTTGATTTTACGGCCAAACAAAACTTGGACGTTGTCGCGTCGGACCTATATATATCATCCTCGAGCACCGCCGCGGTCGTCTCTCGTTTTCTACACAAAGAAACTTTCAACCTCGTGGTGGTCTTTTTTTCACAGGTTCTGACGATGAGGATGACGACCTGAATTCC
>NW_024540926.1:0-14050 GCF_016647625.1 Suillus subalutaceus
GATCCAGTTGCGAATCGAGGATGTTTAGATTGATGTGTTTAAATTATGGTGTGGCTGTTGGTGGTCCAAATCAGGCCGGCAGCCAGGGGATAGCTGGAATGACTCACCTGATAACTCGGGCCATTGTCATCAAACAGGGCGTCAACAGGCTGCCTGCCATACAAGTACATTGGACTTTCCTGAACTAGACTGAACTAGATCTTCCCTGTGGATGGCAAATTAGTTGCATGATTCACTGAAATGTAGGGATAGCCGACATTATAGGAATGCTCTGATTTTTGCGCTCCTCCCCCTATTGACCCATGCGCGCTCGGTAACCGCGAAGATATGAGGAGGGTTCTCATCCCATCATTTACTGCGATACAGATATATTGCGTCTGTATGAAGCGGCAGGTTCCAGTAAGGGTCTATAGCGACCAAGAATAAGCCAGAGTATATCTACTCAGTAATAAGTAGGATGATCATGAATGTGCGTAAGAAATCATTGATGGAAGAGGGCTCACATAGATAGCTCCGAATCCATACCTTAGATGGAGATTATGCACGACACTTGCTTCATTTAAAAATGTGGAATCCGCGATGTCTTCGACACGATTGAACTTGGGAGGGTTCATATTGGGAGTGCATACAAAGGGACTCGATGAATCTGATGCGTTTCGTGTCAGAAATTAGCACATCATGAAGGAAATTGAGGTGAAGATACGTATGTAGAACAATGCGCAGCCATGGAGACGACGATGTTGTTCTGGTAAGGCTAGTGACCGTGGGAAGTTAGCACGACATAATTTTGCAGTCACCAAACATTCAAGTTAGCTTTTACATCTACGATTGAGGCGCTCATACATACCCGTGGATACGTGCTTGATGTGTGAAGTGCAGAAAAAATCAGTGAGCACTGAGTACTGAGCAGCATGAACATACTGACAAGTCACCTTGATATTTCCATTTGTTTGTTTCTAAAGGTCTTGCCAAACAACGTCTTTGTTTATGTAAGAGCTCGTAAGTCACCTCGGACGCGAGTGACATATTGCGCTGACAAGGCTCACGACGATCAGATTGCATGTATACTACTAGTACGTGTCATAAGCCATAGTAACTGATGATAAATCGAATATATGAAAATCAAGCACGGAATGCAGCTATAGCTACCAATCTAGCACTGAATGCGATGCTTGTACTCTGTCCACCACGCCGAGAGCTCTGGGTTGGTTGTGATGTGGTCTCGAATATACGTCATTAGTGATGTGTACGTAGGTTTAAAAAGTACCCCAAAATCAATGGACACTCCCAACTGCCCGCTTGCTAGCTCCTGTAGAGTACACTCCACAGGCTGCTGCAGCTGTAAAAAACACTGAATTGTCAAGTTCTGTACTAATGTAAGGGGCGTAGCCAAGTTTTAAAATGACGTCTACAGCGACGGTTGATACGACGAGGTTCTCGAATGCATACAGCTTGCCGACTCCATGAACACCCAAGTCATTCCCGAATATGAACTTGAGCGGGAATAAAGGATCGTCGACGAGGTCCTTCACCTTATCAATCTGATATTGTTGTTTGGAATCCTCCGACCAGATTGAGGGGCGAAGACCGTACCCGATTGGAGCCACAGCATGGGCGACTCTCTTGCAGGTCGACATGAAATCTGCGGACAGTGGCACCATGAACGATTTGTAGAACTCAGGTGACATTTTCTGCACTCCATTGACTCCCGTACTCTTGTGGAAGTTTCAGATACTTTTCAAAATCAACGTAGGTACTGCAACTTACCATCATCATATGCATTTGCTACCGAAGTCAATGCTTCCTGAGCCGCAGGTCTTTCTCTCTTGCTCAGTCAAAAATGGGCATGAACTGAGCGTGGATTGAATCAGCCTCGCACGTGCGCCTTCGAAGATTCTTCGATGGATTCGGATCTTGTTGTTGTATCGTAAAGGCGCTATACGAGATCGGCACAAGGGTACCGCGGACGGAGTAGCATCCGACACACCCTGAAATTCGTTAGTGATTAACGGTTTATAGATAATATGATAATCACCCACCTGAGTGCTAGTTAAACACCTCAACTTTGTTTGTGCGCAGTGGGTATGACCAAAACTTGATTTCCAACGGCTTTTCCGGCGGTTGGCGACTGCATGATCTGGATGGACACTGGAGGAGGTGAAGGCTCCCTGACTTGGAACGAATCTCCGAGAGGTAGTGGCTCATCGAGACCTGGCAGCTCTCCAAGAGGTGGAATATCCTCTGAGCCTGGCGCCAAAGTGGATATTCCATCAATAGACACGATGGGCGGAGGGAATGAAGGAAAGTACTGAGGAGATGGGTGCGATGGCACAGAATCCTGGTAAGGGATAGCAGAAGGATTATACATCGGGTGATACCCTGCGTGCAGATCGAGGGTGAACTGAAACGGGTCATCGACGAATAACATTGATGGATCTTCGTCAGCGCCAGCCATAGTGTCGAGATTGTAACTGATCGGGAAGGTTTGTGTGTAAATCAATGAAGTGGGGATCTGGAAAAGAGTCTGCAGACTGGGAGGCATAATCGGGAAAGTTTGGGTTTGAAAATGGTGCGTTGGGAAATAATGCCGCTGGTGTCTGGTTGCCAGAGCTCCGAGTCTGGCTCGGGGTGAGGAAAGGGTCATGACTCTGGCCCGCTTGCGCATTTATGAAGTAATACGAGTCTAGATTATTGTGTGGCTGCGGCTGGTAGTCCAAATCAGAGCCAGGCGGCCAGGGGATGGCTGGAATGACTCGCCTGATGACTCGGGCCACTGTCATCAAACGGGGCATCGACAGGCTGCCCGCCATACGAGTACATTGGAGTCCAGGGAAGTCTAGCCTATCATGAACAGCAGCAGCATCCTATAAGTTATATTGCGGCTATCTGCGCTTCAAAACATTCAGATTCAGTCTGGTCTGACAAGCAAAGGTTTCGATGAACGTGTTGACTAATTAGAACCGCACAGCCCAACAATGAGGCATGGGCGCTATAACAGAGATGCCTAATTAGGCTTTCAACATCGGCACAATTTAATGATCTATTCAATTCACCTTGCACTGCAGGCTGGAAAGTTTGGGGCGACACCTTCAAATTACCGTTGGGCATAGGGTTGCCAGCGTAACAAATCGAGGTAGAAGTTCCTGGAATTTGGGGTCATTTTCACGTAGCTCAGCACCAAGGAGTTGTAATAAAATGCGTTGTATCTCATTTTGATCAACAAGTTCCATAGCGAAACACATCGGACTGAATAATATTCAGAGAAGCTCATCAATTATGATTATCAGTGAGCCTCAAGGATCAAATAGAAGCTTGAAATTGGAAGGATACGGCGAGTCATCTGAGTCATGTCACGGTCATGCAGGTCCACTATGCATAGATTGAATATATATGCCAAACAGAAAACTAGAGTAGAATACTTTTCTTTAACGAGCTTCAAGGATTGAAAACACCTGAGGGCATGACTCGGAGACTCCGATCTATGAGGTTATCTCCATCCAAATCTACGATGTGCACGATTTGGCTACAATGCACATTAAATTGTGCACTGTCAGAGAGGAGCGGAAAGAAAGAAGGTAACACACGTAAATCAGCAGATAACTTAACAAGGCCCTCCAAGTCGCCCCCAGCTGGAAGCCGCTTGCCAAGTTGCCAGCGAACACTGTTTTCGCATACTCCTGGTTGGCCGTGGCCCAGGCCAAGCTTAGGCCAAGTTTACAAACTCCTGTGATAGCAGGTAAGCCACGATACAAATGGATCTAAACATCAACCATCAGCGCGTCACGGTTCCTTCAAGTTCAAGTTGGGGCGATAGCAACTTCAGCGATGGATATCTGAGCGAGAACCAGCATGAGCAGATACAAGGGAAACAGCCAACAGCCAACATGAAATAATGAGTTCGTGGAGAAATTATTACACAGACGGTAGTATTGGGAACTTGAGGAATATGACCGCCAACCGCTGGGCACTAATTTGTCGAACAGCAACGGCAGCCTGTAACAAAAAGGAAGTACATACCTTTGATTCAGGACGAGGTGGATCCGATTTTCGCTAGGATCGCGATCATGAAATCATCCTGGGTGATATCAAGGGGTTGTGCGCCAGTTACAGCGACTGGAATGGGTCCAACTGATCACGCAATGGGTAGGCAGATGCATATGCAGGCTAGCACAGCTCGTATTACTCTGCTTCGGAGAAACATAACCTGCACAACCAGTATAGGCTCAGGGAAGTGTGGAGTCGGCCATATGAAAAGGGTTGCCTGGTTGCTTATTTCTCCGAAATAGCGACAGTGGTAGTACGGGTGATGGCATGTATACTAGTGGGTGTTGGGTGACCTAACTCGGTAGTATCCGTCATCAGGCTCTTGCCACTGCAATCAGAATCTGCGGCAGTCGTCTGAGAGAGCATGGAGTCCATGGAGATCGGTGTAATCTCGAGGTCGGCGACATATCTTGTGAATAAGTCATAGCATCTGAGTCAGAGATATGGCGAGGTGCATGTGTCTAAAAGACTAGCACAGACAGATCAATTAGTCAAAAAACATGCCTTGGAAGCGCACATATGAATAGACCACAATCTACCTAAACACAGGCAAAAAGATATGCGGTAGTCCATATGCCGACAGTCCGAGAGACTGATGGGCTTCGCACCTAGCATCTTCCTCTCAACACACTGAACATTTGAGTCAGCGCCGAAACTTCAACTGTAAAGCTTGACTACTTATACAGTACCTCAGAAGATAGCTTTTAAAAACATATAAAAATGACCATGGACTCGGATAGAAGATTACGGATGACCTGTCAGTATTGGCCCCACCACGAACGTTAAATGCTCCTGCTGAAGAAGATTCTGGCAAGCCTGTATGGATCAAATTGGGAGAATTAACATGCAAAGTGACTACAAACACTAGGGGCAACTCGTTCGACAAAATCCCATTGATTGAAGTCAGAACTTCGACTTGATGCGACGAGACTGTTTATGACGCTGCAACGTTGTCACGGTCGTGCAGAATGCGGCAACTACTCAGCCCTGGCTCGGCCGCCAACCTGTGCACTGATTTGTCAAACAAGATAGCTTGTACCAAAAGGAAGTACATACCTTTGATCCAGAACGAGGTGGATATAGATCTTGATACGATACATGTCTGAGACCTGTGCCACCGACGCGACTCGGAGATGTGAGGAAATGAATGCTTGTAAAAATGGTAGTTGTATTAGTCATCTTTCTCCTCCAAGTCTCCTATATCTGTATGTCACCCTCAAACGTTGAAGGTTGAATCCTCCTGGAAATGTTGGAGTTCCGTGCTCCACCGCGACAGGCGCACATCATTGTTGAGCGATGCAGTCACCAGCCTGAGTACCAATGAAGGAGTAACCAGAATATCCGAGTCATGATGGTGAGTGAGTCGAGTCAGTGTGATAGTACTAGCTAGGCTTACTGTGACTACAGATCTGGCCTGGGACATCCAATGAATTTCAACTTGAACTTCGACCTGACTCGGACAGTTTGGTCTCTGACTGCGGACTCTATCAGCTGTTGACCGGACTTGGAGGCAAGCGGCCACACTCACTGCTGGCAGGACCGTTTAAACCGATCATCAAGTGTCAACCTTGAGCAAAAGTTCAGCATCGCTATCGGTGCGTCAAATGGCATATACTGTACACATCGATCCGGAGAGTGTTTCGTCCCTGAATCCGAGCCTGAGTCTGCCTTTCTTTTCTGGTCAGCGTTTCGTTTTTGTTGTTGTTGTCTTTCCCAGGTATTTTCAAGTTCAATCATATGTACTACTATTCGCTGCGTCAACTCAGGCTTTTCTTCTCTTATGATTCGCAGCTCACCGTCTTTCATAGCTCATGGACATCTACACTGGTCACCAGTACAATCATGGTTGTGCACCTGAACAATGCAAATGATACTTTGTTCAATTCGCTTGGACTTGGAGCCAAGGCAGCGCGAGAGCACCGTGTGTACTGAAGTACAAAGTCAAGTCTGCCGCACAAATATTTTTACCAGACACCGAGCATAATCCAAAAGCTACACACCGTCACTGTAAGTAAAATTTCTCCCAACTACTTTTTCTGGGCTATAGTCACTCCCATATATTGATCCCGCCGTTTTCGTTGTTCTTCACCATATGCAATCACATCAAGGACTGTCTGCCACTCGGTACTGGTTTTCTCCCGGCAGATGCACTTGATAGCTGGGGTGCCTGGGCCATTCGGAAATAGTACGTTCTCCTTGTCAATGGTGTCGACACCTCCAATCTTCCTCTTGCGAGTCTGACGAGTACTACTGCTAGCAGTGCAAGATACTACGACTTTACAACCGAAGTTGGGACAAGCCACAGCCTGAGTGCCCCCCTTCTGATTTTCATCAGTACAGTTGAAACACCGGCTGCAGACACCTACTATCATCCTTATTGTGGCGGCTTCCTGACTTTCTGACTTGGACTTCTTCTTCTGCAACAAAGACACTCGTTCGAATGTTGCGACAAATGCCATTCAAATGAACACTTAGTACATCAACATGGGCATAGTCAAGCATAGCATCACTTGGGGAGTTGATTCAAATGTTCAGACCTCAGGGGTGAGCTTTTATATCAGTTGTGTGACTGGTGACGTGCTACATTAGGGCAGAGACTCCGACATCATACACACATACTCAAGTAGGCGTATCGCTCATTTTAATTCTGGCTACCCTATTCCTGGACCTGAAGCCTGAGTAAGGTTCAAACGCAGTTCCCTATCTTGGTATGTGCTAAAAACCAATTCCCATTTTGGATATTTATTGAGTTTCCATATTTGACTTGTCCCGTCAAAAGTGATAAGAGAAGTTAATCGCCACGAGCTCCGGAACATTCAAACTCCGATGGGCCTATTTACCAAACCCTTACACACGCCAATTGTAGCACCTCCAACCTGAGACCCCATCAGTTGAAAAATTATGAGCTTCAACCTGGCACCATCTTCCAGCAATCAAGCTGAAGGCCCATGTATATACCCCTCTACACCTCTTCAGCGCCCTTGCTATCTTTCTGCTGCTAGCACTCCCAGCACTCCCAGCACTCCCAGCTATCATTCAAATTCTCCTTCGGGCTCTCCGTTAGTTTCTACAACAGGGTCAGGTATGAATGACTCATTTTTTGCTGGCAGATAGGCTCATGAAAACAACAGCAGCTGGCACCACATCAGATGCAGATGATGATATATTTCCTCTGACACCTAATTCCAAGGGTTCATCCTTTGTCACTAACAATGGAGCTGGGCTGCAGACTCTTCATTGTCCTGAGAGCGAATGTGGCGATCCTCCTCATCGCAGGAGCACATCCTTTGAAGACCAATATCTTTTTGAACGATTGTCAGGCAGGTCTGTTGATTCCAATGATAGATCGGAAACCATCAGTGAGAGGGTAGGAATTGTTTCGAACACGTCTACTATTTCTGATGATATGCGCCACATTTAGGCTAAGGCTGCATATATGAATACTTTGCAACAGCTTAGCCCAACTTCTTTCCAATGCGTTATCCACTACCTGGAAGCCGTTCGTGAACGCCACCGCATGCTCTATCACGCCGCATGTTGGGAAGTCTCAGAATGCGCAAGGTGGGAAGCTCTTGCCCGCTCCATGCATGAAGATTTAAAAAAGGACTACGTGAATGCAGAGCAAGAAGTGCGATTTCTACTAGAAATCTTAGGTCAACGGATGGCATTGACCCATCATCCCGTCGCGAATTGTTCTGCCGAAGTCCACACAACAGCAAGACTTCTGTCCATCGAACCGATGCTGTACTCTTCATCCTAAATAGTGCAAAAGAGGTGCGCCCTACGGATAACTGGTATGTGCTACTTTAGATATTATTTCTGGTCACTTACATACTTCCAGAGGTTGTCCAGAGTGTAGATTACCGCGCATGAAGCATATATCAATTATTTCTTTTGCACTGCCTGTTGTACCGTTACAATTCCAAACTCACCCTTTGATACCAGTAGTATCATTAAATCATGTAGCACAGGAAGCTCGATTTTGCAATAACTAGTCTTGCCCGTCAGTCACCTTTGACCAGCCTTTGATCAGGCTTTGGCTAATACTCCCAATCTACCCCCGAGCATGACTCCGCTTGCCCTGAACATGAAGCCTCCCACCTAGGCGTAGATTGATTCATCAAAAATACATCCATGCTACTGGTTACAACTTGAAAGGTGTCCTCTACAGAGTGCCATGCACTTTCCTCAAACGCTTTGGATTAGTGTATTCTTCTTTCTTCAAGTTCTGATGGTGTCTTGCAATGCACCAGGCTGCTCCTGGCAGAGGACCACGGACAATTGAGGACTCAGTAGGCATCGCACGTCCTGTTGTTTTTTCAAGAGAGCCAGCAGTCTGGCGAGTCAGAAGAGACAAGATTGCGCCAAGGAGGCATTCATAAAACTCTCCAAAGCAAGCACCTCCCAGTCAGTTGCGGTGAGTGACTCCTTGCTAAATCTCTAGTACTAAAGTTCTCAACTTTTGCAGGGGCTCAGAATCTCAGTCGTCAGACATGCAATGAGGGACCGTCCCAATTCTGAAACCAATTGCCCCTTGCGCACTCCTTAGGTCAATTTCTATGGCTCGCGGTTTATGTAGTGCGTCCAGTCTTGTAGACTCGCATCACACCCTTGGCTCAGACTCGGAGATGCCTCAAATTGATCAAGTCGATGTTGAGATGGGGAGTGGTTCTGGCACTGACTGCTATGATTCAGGTTCGTGTCCCCTTGGGCGGCCACTCTGGATGTTTACCGATTATTCTTAACATTTCAGAGGAGCACGGCACACTCCTAATGGGACGAATTCCGAGATCTCTCGATGATATCGAGCCTTCACCAGATGATCTCAATCATTCAGATAGTGCATTACAAACGGCCTCACTACCTGCCTGATCTAGAATACGACACGTTCTTCTAACCCTAAGAGACACCCTCAAAACCACCTTCAACTCGTTTGGTCTCTGTCGGCTCTATCCACGCCATCCTTCCTTTGAACCAGATCAGCTGATTCAATCATCGCTACTTGCAAGAACGTCTCCGATAGCTACTAGCAGTAGTACCCAAGGGGTTGATTCTCCACCAAAGGTCTTCGCGCCGCATTACCCCTTTGCCAACATGTCTATCTATCGGCTTATGTCTTGGATGCACTCTGGTGGTAATCTATTATCGGAAACTAAAGTCTCGCACCTAGTGAAAGATGTCATTCTGGCGGACGATTTCGACTGCAAGGATTTTGAGAATTTCTCAGGTGAGGCGAAACTTGTGAGAACTGGATATGGATGAGAGCGGCAAAAGGGTTACTTTCCCAGATGACTGGGTTCAGACTGGCGTCACCATCAATATTCCCACAAAGGCAAGGGAGGATGGCCCTCAGCCCTATACTATCCATGGATTTCATTATCGACCTCTCGTTTAAGTCATATGTGCGGCATTTGCAGACGTGCAAGCTGGGGCGTACCATCTTTTACCTTTCAAACGGTTATGGAAGGACCCTCTAGACGGTCATGAAGAGCGTATTTACGATGAGCTCTACACTTCGGATACCTGGCTAGAAGCTCAGGATGAGATTCAGAGGCTGACAAAGGAACCTGGATGTTCACTGGAATGTGTCATCGCTGGTCTGATGTTCTTCTCCGACGCTACACATCTAGCAAACTTCGGGACTGCCAAGGCCTGGCTGTTGTATATGTATTTTGGAAACTTGACGAAATACGCACGGTCATCACCCAAGTCAGGGGCATGTCACCTGGTAGGGTTTTTACCTTCGGTAAGTTCTCCTTAATACTTGTCTACTCCTATTGACAATATCAGCTTCCTGACAGTGTCAAAGACGTTTTGAGTAACCTGTCTCGCATGTCGAAGACGGGCATAGCGTCCCTTCATGCCCACTGTCGCAGGGAGTTATTTCATTCTTGCTGGGTGTTAAGACCATACTCAAGTAGTATCAGATCCAAAGGGCTTTGGCCTCAGCTCGTGCACTGTGCCCCTTTCCCGAGTCTTGCCCCTTATTTCAGAGTCTTAGAGTATCGTGTATATTGAGATGGATAAGTCTCGTAACGGATCCGTTATGGCTTCTGGATATCGAAACATATATAGTAATGGCTAATCCGGATTGGATCCGAACTAGAAACTAACGGGCGAGGACTGTCCGGAGACAGAGATGGATATATAGACTATAGGAATCAATCCTAAGCCTCGGAGTAGACAAGAGTATCATACTCAAGTCCGGACGGATAACGGAGGGACTTAGAGTCCAGACAGGATGAGTGCAATCTAAGATGATATTCGAACTGATCTACTACAGCACATGTACAAGGGTTTATATACTACGGATAACTAACAGAATGATCAATAAGCAAGGATGCGAGGCTATGTACGAAGTATAAGCAAAGTATGTGTACAGCATATCGGTAAGTCGGATGGATAACAAATCATAACCGGGAATGAAGTCTAAGCTAAAGCGGATCAGTAAGTGTAGCTGATCAGTAAGCATAACGGAAGTAAAGGATAACCGGTATACCGGTGTACAGAAATGCCGAATGGAGATGAACGATAGTTAGAGTTATATGAACAGGACATGAAACAAGGATTAGATCGGATCTGTGGACCGGACGACGGATATGTCCATCGGATCTGGATCAGATCTGAGATCCGGATCTTCGGATCTGTACCCGGGAATATGGTATATGACACTGGGACATCTTGTTGGATGAAGACTTTCTGTCCGCATACCACCATGGCATTGTTCTGAAACGTGCCGACGGAGTGGTGCGGAGGGTCTTTCCCCGAATTTTCACGTATTCCACAGATTATCCTGAAAAGTGTGTTGCTCTATTCACCTTATCAAAAGATTAAATCACTCATAAATCTACAGGGCTCTAATCGCGACCATCAAAGAGATGGGCTTGTGTCTGTGCCCTCACTGTCTGACACCGAAAAGCCTGTTTAATTTTCTTGGGCTTTTGAGGGACATGAGAAGTCGTGTTGACAACCTTCGTGAGTATGTGATGACGAGGGTAGTCAAGGCTCGTGGTTTTATCTACGCGAATGGAAATACAGTCGACGGTGTCAAGGTAGAACACATTCTTGGAGAGGGCTCTTGGATACCTACTCTGGTAAGTAAGATACTTTCCTTCTTTATTATTAGCTCATGCACTCTACTCGCAGAATCAATTTGCCAAGAAGCTTGGACCGCTTGGCTTCGACTCATTCCGCATGCTCGTAGTTGACTTCATGCATGAGTGCGAACTAGGCACTTGGAAAGTGCTGTTCACTCACCTCCTTAGACTCCTCCACGCCCTTCCTCGCAGCAGTGAGCTTGTCGCATCCCTCGACAGCAGGTACGGGGATCTCATAAGGGGTGTTACCTGCCAACATTTGCTGACCCTCAACCTTACTGTAGGTTTCAACAGGTCCCGACCTTCGGCAACGGTGTTATTCGTAAGTTCTCGAACAACACATCTGAGATGAAAAGGTTAGCCGCGCGTGATTTTGAAGACATCTTACAGGTTTTTCTTGGTTATTAATTGTCAGTATTTGACCCGCTGATAGACCTTCATTGTCAGTGTGCCATCCCGGTTTTTGACGGGCTGTTCCCCGCTGAACATAATGCACTTGTGCAATCTCTGCTGTATCGATTTGCAGAGTGGCATGCACTGGCCAAGCTTAGGATGCACTCGGACTCGACATTAAATTTTCTGTAGGAATCGTTCAAAAAACTGTCTTGGACATTGCAGAAATTTCGAGACCATACTTGTGCGGCATTTAATACTTTGGAATTACCCAAAGAAAAAGTTGCTCGTCAGTGAAGGGCTACTCAACGCTCTGAAATGAACGGCACCATTCTGGAGTCCAACGGGCCGAGGACGAAGAGGTTCAACTTGGCTACCTACAAGTTTCACGCCATGGGTGATTACGTGAGAACCATCCAACTCTTCGGGACCACAGATTCCTTCACTACCCAAATCGTAAGTACTGTCTACATTCATGCTATGTAGCTAACGTTAAATCGTGTCAGGGAGAACTTGCTCACTGAGCACTGAAGGCCCTTTATCCACTGACCAGCAAGATAGATACCCTGGTGCAACTGGCCAAACATGAGCGTCAGTGCCACGTACTACAATGTGTGGCAGAAGTTGGAGGTACACAATCCTCTAGCAGCCAACCGTCAACCAATCCCCCCCCATTGGCGTCCTATGAAAAGCATCACCACATCGCGACTACTCAGAACAACCCAATCGATGTTTTTGCTTTTCTCAGAGAAAATGATGGTGATCCTGCCCTTAAGGTAGGAGTAATATCTTGTTCTGGCGGCACGGCATAATTTATTTATGGTAACACTTAGAATTTTGTCCCAAAACTAAGGGACCACATCATCTATAGGTTGCAGGAGCTAGATTTTAGCTGTTGTGACCATACATTCACGGATGATGAACAAAACTCTGTCATTATTCCAAATAACACAATCTACTCCGTCCAGACTGTGCAGGTGTACTATACGACCTACGACTTAAGGCGCGAGTACGATATGATCAACCCTAGAACACACGGGGACATTATGGTGCTTTCGGGCGAGACAACCCCTAGGCACCCCTACTGGTATGCCCGGGTATTGGGCATTTACCATATGGAGGTATGGCTCAGCGATGGGGCTCAACCAGTGAAGCGGCATCTCGAGGTGCTCTGGGTGCGATGGCTAGCAGCCATACAGGGCTATAGGTCTGGCATTAAATATGCTCATCTTCCAAAGATCGGGTTTGTGGAGGAGTCTGACCGAGATGCTTTTGGGTTCCTTGATCCTGGGCAGGTGATTCAAGGGGCACATCTGATCCCTGCATTCGCTGCAGGACGTGGTGTGAGCTCACTGCGCCATGCAAAGTCTCTGGCGCGCCCTGGAGGACAGCTGGATGACTGGGAGGAGTTTTATGTTGGGATGTAGGTGCAAATCTTCCAGCGATGTATTAACACTCAACTTTGAGCCAGATTCGTCGATTGTGATATGTTCATGCAGTATACTGACCTTGGTGTCGGACATTCTCCAATGCTATGCAAGATCATCAGGGCTTGCCTGGGCTCTGCATCAGTGGTACTGGCCAATTCTACAAACAATATAATTGAAGGTAACGAGGACGATGCAGACCGTGAGGACATCGACAATGGTGAAGGCCACAAATACAACAACATCGACGATGACGATGACGATGACGATGACGATGACGATGACGATGACGATGACGATGACGATGACGATGACGATGACGATGACGATGACGATGACGATGACGATGACGATGACGATGACGATGACGATGACGATGACGATGACGATGACGATGACGATGACGATGACGATGACGATGACGATGACGATGACGATGACGATGGTGACGATGACGACGATGACGGTTATGAAGAATATGAAGAGGTACTTAGCGACAGAGAACTAGATGAGGGAGCTATGGAGGACAATGATGGTGACGGGTATGATGGGGATGGTGACCAGTTCGATTACGATGATGTCTCTTTTTAAAGCTCCCTCTAACTTGGACTAGCTCGTACCTTGCGGTCCTCCCGAGTTTCAAGTCTTCATGAGATAGATAATGAAATATTAGACCTCAAATTTCATTATTGCGGCATACCATCTCCTGAGTTATCCGCGTCATTCAAATAATTTGGTAGTCGCTTCCGGGAAGTTAGTAATGATTTGTCCGACTCAGAGTAGTACTTGGCACACTGAACATTTGCAGCTGAGGTATCTTTACTTGGCTGGCAGACGATTGCATCCGAGTCGGATTCACCCATCATGATCGACTCGTCACTCTCCTGGGATTGAGTATATCCACCAAAATTATTCTATGTTCTGGTCGACTCGGACTCGGACGTCTCAACTCTCGACCAGCCGTGTAGCGCAAAGTTCAAGTTGTAACTGGTCCAGCTACATGGTGACTAGTGTACTAACAGTGACTCTTCCTTTACCCTCTGGCCAGAGCATGTTCGTGGAGACCTCAGCGCAGGAATAAAAGCGAGG
>NW_024540927.1:0-14023 GCF_016647625.1 Suillus subalutaceus
ACAAGGCACTCGGGTGGTGACGGTCCGCCTGCTTGAAAGAGACGGCCAAAGGGGATTGTTGCAGCCCGCTTATGAAAAAAAGCTGAGGGATGCGCATCAACGTCATAGATGTCCAAGTGGGGATCTAGCGGGTCATTATGACCATGGGTCCTCTCAAACCTTCACCTGAATAAAAAATATTTGGCTGTTTACTCCGATAAAGAATGAAATTACCAACAGTACTGGAGCGTGAAATGTGAATGATACCTGATGCACCGTAAATGATCATTTCCGCGGTACAAAGCCGTTCCACACCAAAATGTCCCGCTCCGGTTTACGGGCGTGAAGTCGTACATGAAAGAATGCCCAGACACTATGGGACATTGGGTAGGTCACCATAGCAGTTCCGTCCATCTCGTTCGACAAATGTTTCTTGATTCCATGCCAGTGCTGAAGCTACGTCAGTGCGATCCCAGAGTAAAGACGAGACGAAAAGTGGATGTACTCCTGTTCATCGATCCATTCACCCAACACACTCGTGACGTCGATTTGAAAGCGCTCGCCCTTGATGCAGTCAATTTTGTTGGCATAAACAGCCACATAAGCGAACTTCGTACCTTTACTGCTACGAGGACTGGTCCAGGGTTGTCACCATTGACCACGATAACACTACAAAATCGATTAGATACGTATGAGCCCTGTATCAAGTACATACTCTTTTACGAGATCGTCTGGGAAACCTTGGCATTTGAAATGACTAGCTGGGTGTTGAGTGCGACACAAGACGATACAAATGTCAGACACAAAGTTGATAAAGACCAAAATGACCCGTCATTACTGCCTGTTCTTGTATACTGCAGGGCAAGACTCAATTCAGTGAACCATTATAAATGAGACATTGTCACGTTTACCTTAGGGAATTCTCTGCATCCCTCGCACATGGCCAATTCCAGTTCGAGTCCAAAGAAACCTACGTTGGGCCATCATCAAGGTTTGTGAGTGAGCACTAATATCCAGGCTTATCCCTACATAGCCAGATAGCAATGTATCGTGTTGTATACTTGTCTATTCAATCAAGTGGTACTTGAGAACAGTAGAACCAGCGCCGCCGGTATATGACACATCCGAAAGTCTAATCTCAGTAGGGTAATGCAACGAGCAAGTGGGATCAGTGGAATGTTAACGTCACTGATCTGGGGCTTTGCGAGTGATGCACGAGTCCGACTCGCCACTGAACGTAGCATGATTTGGAACACATCCCGATTTGAAAATCCAGCAATGTATTGGTCTGCTGGAGGCAGACTAGATAGATGGGAAGATATTTGTACCTCATTTATTATGGGAATGAAGTGACTCGAATGTGATTTCGCCGACCGTCCTCTTGTGAGTCGTGCTTTTCGCAGAAAAAGCATCTAAGGCTTGCTTGTGGCCCACAATTAGTACAGCATGAGAACCAAGTGTAAGTAAACCCCCTGATGTTATTTCAGTCGAAACGTTTCTGAATTCTGATGACCTGCAAGTGCTCGAGGAATTGTGCGACTGGTACGTACTACTATGGAGCATCACATGAAATGATGGTTGTGTGAACTTTTAGAGTCCGCGATTTTCACGGATGCCGCGGTCGTCTTATCAAGGCACCCCACGTGTTTGCCACATGTTCCTAACTTAACGACAACAACTTTCATGGCACACAACAACCTCACAAAGCTCTTCAGCCTCAGATTCGAGAGTCCAACGTCGACTTACTGGCAACTGCGTGATCACACCAATGACAACCAAGTGTGTAAGTATGATGTGTTCATTGTTTTTCTGCGCAAGCCCGTCACTACTCCTTTTCGCTATCTTTTGTTGTATTCTTGCCACCACCGTGACTGTCTGTCCATTTTTTGATCTAGTTCCATTAGCCTGTTATCTTCTCCTGGTATGTAGATCACGTCACTACAAGGAATGACAAGCAAGGTTTCAGCCGAGTTTATGGCACCCTGTTATCATGCGGATCTTACTCAGTTCCTGCAATCCCTGGGCAAACAAAGGAGTGAGGAGTGCCCTGTTACCCCTCCGAAGTACTTTGGCACCCCAAAGCTCTTGAAAACAAAGTGCGTGCAGAGTAATGTAAGAACGCAATCACAAACTCGCGCTGCAAATTTTCCCTCTGACTTACCCGAGTGGGAGGAACCGGCGATAAAAATCTCTTGACCACGAACGAACAACTTTCTGGCGGGTCGCTAACGCGAACGTGAACAGCAAGACGACGGACGCCACGTAAACTTCGATCTACTCATCTAACTCCCAATCAAGTTTTATTGCCCTCCACTGGGCCAAACTCCACTTTTCCGTCACTTTCGTTGCTCCCATCCTTCTCAATTGATTGAAGGCGCGCATTTAGTGCCCATCCCCTCGTATGGCCACCGCTGTCCTCCACCAAAGCCCGCCTTCCCAACTCATCCTATATTATGCCGCCGACAACGGACATGCCGTCACGGAGTTATTCAACGTCGATGTTTCCGGCCTGGAGGATTGTACTGCTTATATCTTATCGCCAACATCGCCAGATGTTCAGAACACGAGTTTGGGCCGGTACCACCGGCAGGTGGAGGGAGACTGTAGGGTTGCGTAGCAAACGTTAGCAAATGCAAACGGCAAGGTGCTGACC
This sequence comes from Suillus subalutaceus, assembly GCF_016647625.1. Taxonomy (NCBI): domain Eukaryota; kingdom Fungi; phylum Basidiomycota; class Agaricomycetes; order Boletales; family Suillaceae; genus Suillus; species Suillus subalutaceus. The sequence continues at coordinate 2,633 of NW_024540927.1, forward strand.
TTGTGCACGAGCAGCAAATACCTTACCAAGCGGTGCTGGAGATCTTGACCTTGAGGCAATGCACGCACCTTGTTCTTACCGACATTTGGCAGCCAAAAGTACTCCGGAAGGGTAATAGGGCACCTACTAGGAGTAGACTACGACTCTACCGGAAACCGGTTTCAGCTAACGCACGCAGCATTTCACGAGTTTAAACGTTCAAGTATCGCACTAGCTAGATTAATGCAAGTCAGCTATTGAGCTTTTTTTGTCGCATCATGATAACGTGAACTACTAACCTCTCCTAAGCTATGGATTAATATTTATAGTAAGTATTCCGAGGGAATTGTGATACAGCGCTAGCTGCATTTTCAGTGTCGTATATCTATAGCTGACCTGCGCTCGGTCCGAATCATGTCCCCTGGGAGAATCATGCGATAATGATCGAGGACGAGAGGTCAGTGCCACTCACGATCCATCGCATTTTCTATTTGTGCCCTGCAGTCCATTAATCAAAGCAACAGAACAGCTTGCTTCACAGACTCTCCGGCGACTGTGTTTTGATTCACCCCCGGAGCACCATGCAAACCAGCGTATTAGACTTGAGCCATCAGGAAACGAATGTCTCTCTGAGTACAAGAGGTAGCGCGTGAGCGTATTATATCAATTATAGCGCACAGCAGTGTTCATTGTGTAGATAGACACCTTCCCGTCGGACACGGCATCCCACAGTACTAGTCCTTGCATGACGTCTTTTTCTCAAGCTCAAACCCTACCATGACCATCTTCCACGGGGTGAGAGATGCCAAGTGCTTTCCTCAGGGAGTATGAACATCACGCAAATCGCGATGAAGATGGCGATACTGCCCTCGATGTAAAATAATCACCTACAGATCGTCCAGCTTTGGTCAGTAACGGGAATTGTTTCAATTTTGCCTCCATGCAGCTTGGCCACGTTTTCCCCGCATACCCTTGAAAATACCAGATGCAATCAAGGCTCCGAGAGCTGCTCTCACGGGGGGGGTCGTATCGTTTGTACCATCCAGATATGAGAAATAGAATTCAGGGGTAAAAGGGCACTTCGTTACCTATATGACAGAGTTCACACTCACATGATTAAAATGTAGATAACCACGATAACAACTATGCAAGTTGAGCTTCCTTGAGCCTTCTCTCAGATCATCACGGGCATGACTGAGCACGGTGGTGGGCGATTCGTCAATCACGTTCGCAACCTGTTCTACATCGTCAAGAACAAACATCATTTAAGAAGATAAAACACGCAACTGGGAACTTGGTATACTGTCCTTGGCGCCTGCAAAGACAGTCAGGTAGAGATAGTGGTCTAGATTGACTGCAGCAGGAAACCTCGGATGGCAGTGTATATCTGATAGGTCATTGACAGCCACATTCAATGATAAGAATAGTGTCGGCCATCTATACTCTACAGCAAGGCAGAAATGTGAGCGAGCGGCGATAACTTCCCCTGCCTGAAACATATCATCTCATATCGTGGCTCACTATGTAGGAACCGCCATCATTGCCGTTATCCGCTTGTGCCGTGATCGCATGAGTATCAGTACTTATTAAGAAAGAAATCAGAAAATACTTGGATAAAGAGAAGCGGCGTGTAGGGGCGAACGAGTGTGTGTTTCGAGACTGTTAAGTACTTGAAACGTCGCCAGTCAAAACGAGTTTGACTTACGTGGGTGATGATGTAAATTGACAGTTTATTGTTGTGAAGTATGGCATCGAGGACAACTAGCCCCACTGACGTACATAACTGGGACCTGATTCCAAGCTTTAATCAAACTTGTGATGAAACGACTGCTGCGGCGTTGCACCTTGGAGCGGATGTGACCGAAACACCATTATATTATTACTTCAGAAATGGTTCCTATTGCCTAACATCCACTTCTCAGAGCTGTCAAACCAAACGGAAGACGTTCACTCACGCCTGTGTCAACAGCCAATTGGCTGACCTCGGTAAGCTTCCCTGACACCAGAACACCAATCTCCACTAAGCGCATTGGCTAGAGCGGCAACTTACATAAACTGGGAGTCCGATCAAAACCAGTGTCGAACGCAGTATGTCGAACCACGACACGGGAATCATTCAATGCGTCATTCATGAGTATTTGAATAGCCACACTTTGATTCGAGGCGAAGGATATGATGCTGACCCCAAAAGACGTTCTGCTCGGAATCGTGGAGCATTGGAGATCCTGTGCATTACATAAGTCACCTAATCCCAGATCCAATATTTCAAATTTGAGCGGTGACGATGACGATGACAGTATTACCTATCATGTATGACCCTCAAAGTACTAGCCCTGCACTAGTATTTTCTATGTAGAACGTCGAGCAAACATTCTGCAGGTCGGATCGGTACCTGGGTGGTTCAGGGCTATTCCCAAGGTTGTTTCGCATGATGTTATTCGCCGATTTTGATGGTTAAGTGAGTTGCGGCAAGAGATACACGGTAATTACTTTGTAGGCTTACTATAAAGCAGTGCATCGACTGAGCACACGCGTTGGTAATAATTCCCCATGCTTATGCAGGTCTCGTCGTAATGAGGTGTGGCACGTCCGGGCTATCGCAGGGGTTCCTTCAAGTTGCTTCCTGGAAAGCGAAGACATAATCGATAAGACTAAAACAGACCATTTTCCTTGGAACTTTCTATACGAACTTTACTAAGTTGTGACGTTGATATACGTGGGTGGGAATATCGCGGAGATATTTACCATAGTTTGTAACGTGATGAATTCATAATGTATTCTTCCTGACCACTATATAGTACTTTCCGAATTCGAGTCATAGCTAGTCAATTCACAATGGTCCCGTATACCTACATCCCATGATTACTGGTTATTCTGTAGCCACCTTGGTGGTCTTCATCATCAATTGGCTTCGTCATAACCCAGTCTCTATACCCACACCTCGAACGAATACCCCGTATCCCAATAAATTTAACAACAGCCCCAATTCTCGCAATTGCAACTCTGGGCAGCACAATGTCTCGACCCAGCAGTCATTCGTGGAGGCATTGTTGGTACAGACGGCGTTAAACCTTACAACATTCTCATCCTCTTTTTCTCCTTGCTACATGGCTATCACCCTCGACATCACCGGTATCCTTCAATCAGCAGCATTCTGGGTTAGCAACAAGGGTGGTACCAATGGCTGGAAACTCTACTCTACTTCTACATCATGCTTACCATCCTCTCAATCTGCCTCGGAAACGACCCAGTCATTCTCTCTGGAACCGCCTTTCTTATTTACTACACAAAAGTCGCAGAGCTTAACCATATCTCATGGCTCATGTCTGAGTTTGCCGCAGCAAACACAGCGAGCATGGTCTTGTTTGTCGGGAACCCGACGAATGTACGTCTCGACCCTGTATTGTTGATTTCAAATGTAAATGTGATTTAGGTGGTGATCTGCGAAGGTTTCAACGTGAATAATGCCGCTTTCACCAGCGTACACCATCCTCCCATTCATTGCTTGCAGTGTTTTTCTGCTTCTTGGCTCTTGGTGGTCAATACCGCAATAAAAAATATGTCCCTCGCAAGTTGAACCCACGCTACTGACCTGGACGCTCGCTCGGTCCTCCTCGATCCGATCGGCGCCTGTGTCGGTAGTTTCATGCTTGCTTCCGCCCTCATTCTGTGCTTGGTCGTCAGCTTCTTCGGAATTGACGTGTGGAAGATTAGCTTGCCTTTTGCTACTGCCAAGTTTATCTATGATGTTGCCTGGGATCACTATCGCTTTGTCCGGAAGTTACCTATGCTCGGGCGTGGGCAGCAAGGGCCAGAGGCACGGGGAATACCGTCAGACGACTTGATGCTGCAGGACGCGCAAACATTACCAGATGACAAGCAGTCGATATCGTCAGTCCTCACTCCCAATACCCACGAATGACAAGGTGGATTCCATCCCCAATCCCGTTGTCGTCAACAATTTCTCCCCCGCCTTCATCCAAGGTCTTCGCAGCCCGGTGGCGCTCCAAAGGCATTGCCCTACACAAACGGCCTGCACGCTCACTTCCCTACATTTTTTCACCGCGCTCCCGCGGCTCCCTTTCGCCCTTGTCCCATTTGCCTTCTCGCAGTTTATCTTGATTGAAGCCCTGTCGTATCAGGGTTGGATGGACGTCTTTGGCACGTGGCTACTACGTGCAACTCATGGAGACATGTACCGCACCATCTGGTTGATCGGTGTTCTTGGAGTAATCCTGTGCAACGTCTCCGGAACAAACATTGGTGCAACGATTCTGCTCACGAAGGTCGTGCGTGCAGCATCTCCTATGTTGAGCGATCAGACCATCCGCGCGGCTGCCATTGCCCTAGCTGTAGCCAGTAATATCGGCGCTGTATCGTTTACCTTCAGTGCAAGCCTCGCGGGGCTTCTATGGAAAGGCATCCTCAAGCAAAAGGGCATCATTGTAAAGCAGACGACATTTGCGTACTGGAATGCGCTTCCGTTGGTGGTGATGATGATTGTTGGGCTTTCCGTAGTCTGCGCAGAGATGGCAGTTTTATATCCTTAAGGATTCAGACGCTGGTATATTGTACAGCAAAGCCCCTAAGTCCTGCGGCCCCCGCTCCGCGTGGATGGAGGAACAGGGATGCGTGGGCACGCGGCAGCGTGCCCCACAAAATGCTGTGGACAAGGAACGGGTGACTTCTTGCAACACACGTGGATTGTATATAGCCACATGTAACCCGCTATCGAATCGTCCAGATTATCTGCTAGTTTTTACTGTACTTACTCAGTAACCTAGTAGCCATCTGATGGCATGCACGTTGACGCATCGGTTTATGTACATTTAAGTTGTTACCTACGTATATCCGTGCTACAGATATATCCGAAGAACGGACGACAATCGTAATCTATTCTTTGGTCCACTGACATAAGGTATGTTCAAGACACTGTATTCATAATCCTTCTGGCGGATCTTGGTCTCCTGTAGTTAGATCATATACTGGATGGCATATAGAATGCTATTCTAGTTCTAAACGTCTCATGCCGACGTGGTGCTATCAAATGTCAGTCTTTTGCAAGTCTCCACGTCAAATTGAGCCACTGAGTTCTAGATTGATGTTTAGAAAGGGGAGGGGGGGTTGGTAGGACACCCTTTCTAGATTCAGATCGTGTCGCTTTCAAACACCGCGACAATGTCGCAACCTCTGGTATGATCGACACCTATCGACACAGATTGACGCTCGTATAGATCGTTGTACCATCTCATTTTCAGGGCGGAATGTATGTCGACTGCTATATTTACAGCCCAATTTGAAGTGTTTTCGGCTCCTGAAAAAAAACGACTGCACCAACTACGGCTATCATGTGCCTCCGGAATTTGTCTTTGCCATCTACCACATGCAGTACCGTACTGCCCAGCATAGGACTTCGCCCCCACTAGACAACAAACAAGGAAACAAAAAAAAATCTTCGTCGTTTATATCATCCTCCGCCAGCTCAAGTATGTGATATACATAGCTGATGTAAATCCACGTCGTCATTAATTCATTGTCCATGCTTGGCTTCAGAACATGCATCTAGAATCTAGATACATTTCGTCCGCGGTTTGGAACATTCTGATGTACTGCGAGCCGAATCTCGGACGAATAAGAATGCGGGAAGTCGCCTACTAAGTAAGTATGTAGAAGGAAGGTGGTTTTCCATCTGAAGTTCCATGTATGAATTTGGTGACGTGACTAATACTGTTTCTACAGACATTGACTTTCGTGAGACGATTTCTCCTGCTGTCGAACCTGCTATTGCCCGTTTTCGTGCAAGGTAAGTCCCCCTGCTGTACCGCGAGCGTATTAATAAGAATCTATTACGGCGCTGCACAGGCTCTAGATCTGACTCTATGTACATGCTGTGCGTAAATGACTCTGCAGCAGTAGATGGAAGACTCAACTGTTCTGTTGGAAGATACAAGTGGCGCATGTTTGCACTGTTCTTCCACGGGCCGGTCGCCCATTAGTATATCTAGTCTTCTAAGATGGAATCGATCCACGATTCCCTTACTCCTGCAGCATATTTGATACAGAGGTGAAGATGTCGGAGACCTTGAATAGTCGCAGAGCTCTCGTGACGTTTCTATTGGTCTTCGCAATGTTCGGCATGGCAGCCCGAGCGATAGGACTATGCCTCCTGCCGTTCCTACACCTATGTGAGTGACTTTCATGCCTACGGATTTCAGCTACTTCAATAATTTCTAGCTACCGCCATGCAGCACCATCAGGCCCTTGGCCATGGATGGACTTCGACACTGATTCTGATTCAGACCTTACCCCTCAACCCTGACAACACACCAGCATCACCTAGCTCAGCGGGCCAGTCATGGCACAGATACCCTGAGGCTCTCTTTGGGAACTGGAAGCCGGATCAAGTGAAGCGGAGCAAGATGCTCAGCAAACTGTTCGGAGCTCGATATGTGCTCGGTTCATTGGCTGGATGTTCTAACAGACGGGACTTTTACGGTTTTGGATGAGGAGGGGCGAGACCAAACGACTAGAATAACACCTGAACGTCTAGATGAGTTTTGGGAGCTGTTGCAGACGCCTGTGAGTTGTTCTCTCTTTGAGGTGTGTGTACGATGATTGATGCCTTTTCTGTAGCGGCCTACAAACATCCGTGTTCGTGCATTGTTCGTGGATAATCTGTCCATGTCTGTGCTGCAGATGCTTGGAACGAAGAAGTAAATAGTTTCGTTTGCTCGATCACTTATGTACTGACAAATTGTAGGTATAATATTGAACCATTTTTCTTTTCTTCATCCCTGAATTGGATACCCTCGCATTACCAAGAGGAGGTTCGGCGGGGCAAGGGTGATCGTGCGTATTTTGCTCTGTAGTTTGATGGTTCGATGAGTCATGACATTTCGATGCAGATATTACGATTACACTCCCATTCATGCGGGCGATGCAAAATCCAGTCACTCGGCCATCAACACCAATACCCGGAACACCAGGTTCAGTAAGATCTACACACTCACAGCCCACTTCCACTGGTAGGTTGTTTTCGTTCTTTCTGCAATTACTACCAACTAAAGTATTTCTTCAAGACGAAAATGAAATCATTGACACCCAAGCAGCGCTCTCTCTCAGCTGTAAGTCCTGGTTGAAATTCTCATCTCTCGATCGATAGCTAAGTCACGCAGGTGGTAATATCATTCTCCTCGATCTCCTCGCGATACATATGGTACGCTCAGAGGATTCGAGCACGATCATATCGTATCATCCAAGCTCTAGTTTTCGCCGTCCTTCCCCAAAGAAGCTACACTCCCTTGTCTACCGTGCGGGACAGAGTGTATATTGGCAAAAAATCTTCGCCCAATCCAGGGACCCGACATTTTTGTTCCTAGCCATCTTGTGGTATGCTCTCTATGCATGGGACCAGGCATTGGAGTCGCTATACACTCATATCAATTGGCTGGTGCGTCGCAGAATAATCAATGTTTGTTGTTTTGGTTGATTATCAATACCATTCAGGAATCCCAAGTGCTATTAACTAATAACATTGATCTGACTCGTAAACTTCACATCATACAAGCACACCTATTACACTACCAGTCTCTTCTCCAAGACTTCCAGAAGTCCGTCGAGTTCCTCCACAAGACACCGAATCCTGCTTTGTACTCCGATAAGTATAGTCCTAGTGAACGTGACGACACCATGGAGCTCATGGCAAAGGAGTGTGCGAATCTACTCTCAGAGATCGGGAGATTGGAGAACAGGCGATTGATGCTGAGCAGTAGGGTGAAGAACGTAACGGATCTGGCGTTTGCGCTTGTCAATATAGATGACAGTAAGCAAATGAAGGCCCTGACGGAAGCCACCGGTCCGAGATTCAGGTGCGATGAAGCAGGTTCGTGTGTCATGATTGTATTCGTCATTGCAGTTCTCAAGAATCTTCCGTTCAGATCTCCTACCTGACGATGATATTCCTTCCTGCTTCCTTCACTGCGGTATGTGCCAAGTATGCGAGAGTGATCTCGAAATGCTGATGATCATTGTGCTTCGCTAGCCGTGTTTGGGATGCAATGTGGATGAAATCTCCGGGACGAAAAGGACAAGAGACGCTCGTTCACTACGTGGCGGTGGCATTAAGTCTTCCATGCGCCACTTCGTGGCTCATGATAGCCTTCCATTCGTCTAGCCCCTTTGTTGCCGAGGACAGCACTCTGGGGCAGCGCGCCGTGTGGCCAGTGTTTATCTCATCAAAAAGTTTCAATGACAAAGGGAGAGAGAATCCGCTACCGAGGTTTCAGAATGTTATTTGAGGAGATGTTGGCGCACGGATGATATGGAGCAAGGAATAGTTTGGAGATCTATATCATTTGTCTTGTTATGTTCTTGATACGCGACCACAGCACTCCCGTCGTGTCTCCTTCATGCTGGGTCATGCTAATTACGGGACACGATGTCTGACAGGAGCCACTTCAAATATTATCTACTTGGCACAGGCCCAACGCGATGTATTGTCCATCTTATTGTATTACAAGGAATCCCCTTCGGTTGGCTGTACGATAATATATAATTGTGTTTACAGTAGCAACTCAGGAAATACTATACTTATTGGCATGTTAGCCTTTTCCAAGTCCACACGTCAAACTAACATTCTAGATTCAAATCGTGTTCTAAATCGCTAACACTGCAGCGATGTCGCAAACCTCTGGTATGTTCGACACTCGCATAGATCGTTATACGCGCATTGACAACATCTCATTTTCAGGGTGGAATGTATGTCGACTGCTATATCTACACCGCCCAAAAGTCACTCGTGTAAGTTTCTGTATGAGCGGTAAATTTTCCCTGACGAACAATATAACTTAGCGCGCCGCTTCGAGTTTCGTTGTCTCGACTCTCGATAACTATAAGTTCGATACAGATAAGACCTTCTCTGACTCGTTCATGATGTCTGGTAGCTATTCTTGCACTGTGCATGTGTATCCCCATGACCTTATAGACAATATTTCATACAACGTCACAAACTGCGGAATCCAGTGAATGGCGATGAGTTCGAGGAATAGGAGTGGTCGGGGTATCATCATGGAGAATCGGTGTTCCAACAGGAAGTAGGACACCTGCGTCCACGTCGCGATCATTGACTCACCAAGTACAGCTATCCTGCGCTTTCAGAATTCGTCTTCGTCATCATGGTCTATCTCATCCTCCGTCAGCTGAGTCAAGCATGTGATACAGGTGATGCAGATACACGTCGTCGTTGTCCATGTTTGAAAATTTGACGTTTAGGTTTAGAACATGCGTTTAGAATTTAGATTACATTTGGTCTGCGGTTTGGAACGTGTTTCTAGATCAAGTTAATGCCTACCGTGTGAGAGCCGAATCTGCGATGATATCTAGGATTATGAATGCTGCAGGAAGTCACCCACCATATAGAAAGAAGATGGCGGCTTTCTATTTGAATTTGGTCACGTGATTGGTCATACTGCGGCTGGCAGTTACTACTGGCTCCACCACTCGAATATCCGTGGTAGTATACGCCAGGCTGGCCGCGCCTGGTCACGAGCCTAAGTTACTACTACGACCTTGACTTCGTGAAACGATTTCTCCTGCTGTCCTGAATCGTGTTCGCGGCTATTGCCCGTTTTCGTGTGAGGTGAGTCCCCTACGTTCGCGGACGCGAACGTAAAGCTGAATAAAGAATCTGTCACGGCGCGGCACAGGTTCTGACTCCATGTATATGCTGTGCGCGACTCAGAATGACTCTGCAGCAAGAGATGCTGTTCTGTTGGAAGATGGAAGTGGCGCATGCTGCACTGGTGACGTCCAAGTTGCCGGTCGCCATTAGTAACTGTATATCTAGTCTGTTTGGATGGAATGAATCCACGATTCTCTTAATCCTGCAGAACATTTGAAGATGTCGAGGACCTTCAACAATCACAGACCTTCCGTGACGTTTTCTACTGCTCTCCGCAGTGCTCCGTACGGCGGCAGCACGAACGACAGGACTATGCCTCCTGCCGTTCCTACACCTATGTGAGTGACTTTCATGCCTAGAGATTCAGCCACTTCAATAATTTCTAGCTACCGTCATGCAGCACCATCAGGCCCTTGGCCATGGATGGACTTCGATACTGATTCAGACATTACCCTCAGCCGTGACAACATACCAGCCTCACCTGGCGCAGCGGGCCAGTCATGGCGCGGATACCCTGAGGCTCTCTTGGGAATTGGAAACCGGATCAAGTGAAGCGGAGCAAGATGCTCAGCAACTGTTCGGAGCTCGATATGTGCTCGGTTCATTGGCTGGATGTTCTAACAGACGGGACTTTTACGGTTTTGGATGAGGAGGGGCGAGACCAAACAACTAGAATAACACCTGAACGTTTAAATGAGTTTTGGGGACTGTTGCAGACGCCTGTGAGTTATTCTCTTTTTGAGGTGTGTGTAGTAAGATGATTGACGCCTTTTCTGTAGCGACCTGCAAACATCCGCGTTCGTGCATTGTTTGTTGATAATCTTTCCATGTCTGTGCTGCAGATGCTTGGAACGAGGTAAATGGTTTCGTTGCTCGATCACTTATGTGACTGACACGAATTGTAGGTATAATATTGAACCTTTTTTCTTTTCTTCATCCCTGAATTGGATACCCTCGCATTACCAAGAGGGAGTTCAGCGGGGCAAGGGCGATCGTGCGTATTTTGCTCTGCAACTTGATGGTTCAATGAATCTTTACACTTCGATGCAGATATTACGGTTACACTCCCATTCATGCGTGCGATGCAAAATCCAGTCACTCGACCATCAACACCAATACCCGAAACACCAGGTTCAGTAAGATCTATACACATTTTCACTGGTAGGTTGTTTTCGCTCTTTCTGCAATTACTCCCAGCTAAATTATTTCTTCAAGACGAACATGAAATAATTGACACCCAAGCACCACTCTCTCTCAGCTGTAAGTCCTGGTTGAAATTCTCATCTCCGATCGATAGCTAAGTTACGCAGGTGGTAACATCATTCTCTCTCGATCTCCTCGCGATACATATGGTACGATCAGAGGATTCGAGCACGATCATATCGTATCATCTCCTTTAGTTTTCGCCGTCCTTCCCCAAAGAAGCTACACTCCCTTATCTACCGTGCGGGACAGAGTGTATATTGGCAGAAAATCTTCGCCCAATCTAAGGACCCGACATTTTTGTTCCTAGCCATCTTGTGGTATGCTCTCTATGCATGGGACCAGGCATTTGAGTCACTATACACTCATATCGTTTCGCTGGTGCGTCGCAGAATAATCGACGTTTGTTGTTTTGGTTGATTATCAATACCATTCAGGAATCCCAAGTGCTGTTAACTAATAACATCGATCTGACTCGTAAACTTCACATCATACAAGCACACCTCCTACACTACCATTCGCTTCTCCAA
>NW_024540928.1:0-14021 GCF_016647625.1 Suillus subalutaceus
TATCGGCAGGTGACATTTCTGCGTGATTTCGGCACTTTCAGCTATCTCATTCAATTCTGCTCCAAATGTATTCGTTTGACCTCGTATTGATTTGTGTTAGAGAGAGAATGGTGTCTATGTAAAGAATTTTGTGTTTAGGTAGCTGGAAACACGAGTTTGTGAAAGTGCCGACTTCTGGAGGCTGCTGATTGCGTGTACCATAATAGTATAAAGGGTCTTACAGACCCGGTTACTATGTTGTGGGAAACCTATATGCAAGACCCAACCTCCCTCCATCTAAAAATAGCCTACATGTAATTTTAGCTCCTTGCACCTCCCACGTACCTACATGCCTCTGGCACTCTCTTTTGTAGGCTCTGTAGGTTCTGTCAGTCAGTTGGTAGGCTCCCTCGTATGCAGGAAGGTCTCGTAGGGTTTGGCTTTGTAGGCAGAGGGAGGCGTCCTTTGTAGGTATCCGCTTATATCAAACCAAGTACTAACTACAAATTTTCCTGCAGTCATTGTGTGCATGCAGGTTGTCCCATCATTATCGCCATGACTCTAACTAACTCCCGCAATACTCGCAAAGCTTGAATCATATCCTCTGGCCTTGGGCAACACTTCGTGAGTCCCAGGGAAAGCCAGGGATAAGAGGAAGACCCAAGTCCTCGTCGAGCTGCCTGGCGCTGAGCTCCATCGTCATCGTCTACTTTCTCAAATGCAACAACTCATGGATCCTATGTCCTCCAGAGCAGGCCGTTCTCTTGGTACCACACTGGGAGTCCCCTTTGGTGAAGCAGACAATAACGACTTCAATTTTGGCAGGTGCTGAAGTTGAGATGGCACACGAAGTATCTTCTGATAGGCCCGCAGACCTGGAGACCAGTCGATCCAAGTGGCGCACTCTTCCAAATAAATCGGTGGATACATTATATGCTAACTGGCAAAAGCTCATACCGACCCTCGTGGACCTGCAACTCAAGTATTATGTGTGAACTCTTGGCCGAGCCCTGGAGACAACTCATAATGTTATCTCTGCGTGTGGCACTCTCCTCATGCGCTCAGAGAAGACCAATATATTGTGTCTATTCTTCGATAGTAAGTACTGACACTTTTGGCCTATTGCATGGTCTAATGAGTGTGAAATACGGTCAACAGGATTTGTATCAATGATGTACTAAGTTGGCGAATGTTCAAGCCTTCCGCAGGTCCTTCTCCATCATGGGCTATTTCCTACTGCACCTTCACAACCTCGTATGGCAGTCTCCGTCAATCTATTGTTGTTTTATCGCGCATTGTTTGAGCGGCTCTTGTGATGCCATCAATGCCTCTCGCATCTGCACTCAAAACTCACTATTCACGCTGAGGGTTCAAGTCACCGACTCACGGGTAAGTCATATGTATGTGTTGATTAATGTTACTAAAGTACAGTGGCTCAAAAACCGTCCGTATGTTTTGGCATTTTTTCACTATCTATAATATTGTGTGAGAACAAACAAATGCCTCAAAAACATGCTTATACCACATTGTAGTATGGCTTCAGGGCTTTCATTTGAGCCCTACACCGTGGGAATCGGTGGAGATATGGTGGAGATACAAGGCTCACAAAATGGTGACTCATGCGGACAGTTTTTTGACTCAAGTATTTTACAGTAATAACCAGGTATTCTAGTATTTTGTATGACCTCCCTTGGCTTTAATTACTGCCTCTATCCTTCTAGGCATACTCTCAATTAATTTCTGGCAATCCTCAGCTGTGATCTTCCCCCATTCCACTGCTACTCTCTCCCAAAGCTCCCATACTCCTTTAGGGGGGTTTTCATAGGCTTGAAGCTTTTTCTTGAGTGTTCCCCAGAGATGTTCAATGACATTGACATCAGGAGACTGTGCTGGCCAGTCAAGAACATTGATGTTATGTTCTTCAAACCATTCCCTAGCTCTTCTGGATGTGTGCTTGGGATCATTATCCTGTTGGAAAATGATATCTTCTTCATCAATCCCTGATTCTGCCAAGCTAGGCAGCAAGTGGTCATTTAAAATGTCCACATACTGCTCAGCATTCATCTTCCCCTCAACCTCAGCAAGCATTCCCACACCATTCCATCCCATACAGCCCCATACCATTAAAGAACCTCCTCCAAACTTGACAGTCCCATTAACCTCTCTGTCTGTTAGGCCATCTCCCTTCTTTTTCCATACATACACCTTCCCATCTGACCCAATCCTATTGATTTTGGTCTCATCTGACCATATAACATGCTTCCAGTCCTCTACAGTCCAGTGTTGATGAGCTAAGGCAAAGGCTAGTCTTCTCTGCCTATGTTTGATGGAGAGAAGAGGCTTTTTCTTCTTTGTTACTGCCTTGAGATGAGCTGCCTTGAGAACATTCCTCACAGTTTGTGAAGAGACAGGGGTAGTGATGGTGGAATTGATATAATGGGTGGCTTGGACAGCATTATCAGCCTTTCCTGTAGTGATATGTTGGATAATAGCCCTTTTGTCAGTAGAGGTAAGCTTGGATGGACGTCCTCCACAAGAGTTTTCCTTGTCTGGGTGGCTTTCTTTGATGAACTTGGCCACAGTGGACTTGCATATTCCAGTTCTAGAGGAAATTTGGCGAGCAGAGAGGCCAGCATAAGACAGAGAGAGGATATTATCTCTTTGAGCAGAGGAGATGGTTTTCATGGTGATTATGACTATGATACATGAGATATTCTGGTTTATATAGTTAGATATAGTCATAAAATAACATAATGACACCACTTTATAATTTATATAATAGTGGCATGATTTTTATGGTGTCATAAATAATGATTTATATAGTTTTAATATACACTCAAAAAACTGTCCACATGAGTCATCATTTTATAAGCCTTATATCTCCACCATATCTCCGCCGATTCCCACGGTGTAGGGCTCAAATAAAAGCCCTGAAGCCATACTACAATGTGGTATAAGTATGTCCTTGAGGAATTTGTTTCATTCTCACACAATATCATAGATAGTGAAAAATGTCAAAACATGCGGACAGTTTTTTGAGCCACTGTAGATTAAAGGGTGACATTGTGCAGGAACCCTTCCGTCGTGGCTTAGGTTATGTCGTACAGTGGTACGATGTCCTGCAGGTCGAAATTGAGCGCCAGGTTGATGCAGTTCTCCAACAAAGTCGAGACCGTGTGGCAGGTCATCAATCAATCACCCCAACCACTCGCCTTAACAGATGCGGACCATTCAGCTGCAATTGGCCTACACCATGGCCAATGTGCATCACTCCTCATGCAGCGATGTCCAGCATGTTTTGGTGGCATGCTGTTTGGAAGACCCATTGACCAAGGTGGCGACATACATGTTGCTACAGACGGTAATTTCCATCATCACCACCGACGATCTGCGGGCGACTGTCCTCGCTTTTATGAGCCAACTTACTTCCTTCCTAAACAGTTCATTGACGCGGTTGGGCACTGAATTGACTCACGATGTAAGCAACCTGGGAAGGTACACACACCCCTTGTCCCTGACGAAGCTATCGACTTATGTGAGAATGCATATGAGGCTGCCGATGGGAAGAAGCAAAAAGCCGCGATGGATAGCTTCGATGACACAGGATTAATGGCCCTTATCTGTTGTCATGATATCCCACTTTTTTTTGCTAATATTGATTCCCCTGGCGAGCAACAGAAATATTCCATTGCGCTGATTGAACATTTGTTCACATTGCTCCCTCCTCAAGCCACAGTTGTGACTCTCTATGACGTTGGATGCGTTCTTGCGCGGACCCTTTCAAAGGTATGTACATGATCTCAATTACATTCATTTTCTAATCATTTCCAGTTTGAGATCCTCCCCCAGGATATCTTATTACGCCTGCGCTTCGTGACCACGGCCATGCATGCCTACGGTCACAAATGGGCCTGTCAGCTGGTGTACAATCCCCGGATGTGCATCGGCATCGGGCTAGGGTTATCTGATGGTGAGGGGACTGAGCGGCTGTGGTCGCGGTTTGTTCGCTTGATAGGTGTTGAAAGGTCGTCATCAGTACATTATTTTGTGTTGTAATTTGTATCCTACTAGCATGCACTAATTGCTTTAGTTCATCTAGCGTCAGCGCCGTATCTGGTTAATTTATCGTCAAGCAACTGCGATAGGATCGGAAATGAAAGCAGACCTGGGGGACTGGATCAAATGCCGTCTCAAGTGGGGCGTCAAGGACCAGGGTTCTGCGGCACTTGACCTTATCAACCGTTCTGAAACATCTGTAGAGGACCTACAAGCTCAGTGGGCTGAATGTTACGAACTAGGATGGTTCTGACGTATGGCTACTCGATAAGAGTAATCGGCCAAGGTCGGTTCAAGGCTTCAGCATATACTGAAGTTCAATGTTCTAAGACAAGACAAGGAGAGTGTCCTCGACTTGAATCAAGTTTAATACGACTTAAGATTGGAGGTCTTAAGCGAAGGAAGTTCCAGGTAAGACCTAGCAAGATTAAAGTAAAGAACTACATAGTACAGAACGAGTTTATATAGTGAACGGTAACGACTTTAGGGCCGGTACGATGAGTCAGAGATAAGACGAGTCAGAGATGAGTCAGAGATAAGACGAGTCAGAGATGAGTCAGAGATAAGACGAGTCAGAGATAACAAGAATAGATCATCTAGCGACGGCAAGATGCGATCGTGATGTAATACAATGATGTAAGAGAAAGAAAATGAATAGGGGCGTACTTGACTGTAACATTACCCCCGTTGTTATCATTGAAGTCACCGATTTCAACAATCAAAGTTATCGTAAGCGTCATAGTTATCACGATCACCTGCGCATTGAACGAACATTCTCTCATCTTCTTCGATTGAGATCTGTTCCATGGCAGCGTCCTTGTCAGCCTCCCATCTAGAGAGAGCCTCATAGAAACCTGCGTCCATCCATACTAATGGGATAGGTTTCTCTCCTTTAAGGTCTTTACAAAAGACCAAAAGATGCCCTGGCGCGAGATTACAACATACGTGGCAGAAGTACGTAGGGCAGTTCTTGTGACGATGACCGATTCGTCACAGTTGTGAGATTTAAAGTTATCAAGGGGTTCGGTTTTCACGATAGTGATGGAGGATGATTGCGGAGGCGGGGATGGTGTCTTGGAAGGTAGAGTGCAGTTGTGAGAAGGGGGGGAGACGGAGATCTCTCGCTTAAAGGGTCGTCGACGGGTAGGACGTATACGAGGGGTTGTTTGCCGCCGGGGCCGATGTGAAAGCAGGCGGTATGATCGGTACAGCAGGAGGAGCGATAACATTAGGTGTATGCTCAACAGGAGATGATATCTCGACCGGAGGTGGGATAGGAATTGCGACATGTGGGGACGGGGGTCTAGCGATTGGGCTTGTTGCAATTTGTTCGGTAACGATATGGATGGCTTCTCTAACAACTTCCTTGGTAGAGGTAGGCATGAGGCGTATCGCAGTGTTGCGAATACGAATATGGAGATGACGGAAAATGGTTTCAAGGCGTTGGTCATTTTCACCAAGAAGGCCTGCGGTTCGTTTGACAAGGTTGGCGGCACGAATGATGTTGATGAGAAGCATGCTAGAGAGGGCTCCTTGTTCAGCAAGGAGACGATCTATCTCGATAGCGTATTGTTCAGAAAGGAGAGCGGATTCGAATAGGGTATTGGTTTCGATGTCGTCAAGGATGGTAAAGTAGTTTGGGGATTCGATGGTTTCGGTCAACGTAGCGGATGTTGTGGATGGAGAGGTGGCGAGACTTTCGGACATATTATCAATGGTTCTGACGAGAGTTTGAAGTTGCAAGAGGCAGATTTGGAGAGTGCGGAGTTCTGAGAAAGACATCTTTTCGCAACGACTTTTATAACTGGTGAGCTTTCTTATAAGCAGCGAGGATTGTGGAGGCGTTGCCGAGGTTTTCCGTGGGAATCCATTCGTTACTGGCGGATGAATATCCTTTCCAGGATACGAGATAGCGTCTTTGTTTACCCATGCCTTTATGCGATAAGATTGCTTCGACTTCGTATTCTTCTTCGTTATCGATGATATCAGGTGGAGGATCAGGGAAGTTAGGACCGTGGATTTCAGTTTCGTGATAGGATGATAGTTCGGAAGCATGGAATGTGGGGTGAACCTTCCATTGCTTGGGTAACTGGAGTGTGAATGTGATTGGCGATAACACTGCAGTGATGGTAAAGGGACTGTATCGTTTTGGAGCGAGTTTTCGTGATGGTAGCTGCGTGATAAGGTTCTTTCCTGATAACCAAACCTTGTCGCCGATCTTCCATGGTTGATACTTCTTTCCGTATGATCGTGCAGCCATTCGCTGCATTGTGAGATTATGACAAGAGATAGCTTCTTCACGTATCTTTTGAAGGAGGCGAAGTCGTTCTTCTGCGGCGGGGACAGTAGAATCTGGGAGTACGTGGGGGAGAGCCCGTGGCTCGTATCCCATCATAAGGAAGAATGGGGACGCGTTGCGAGAGTCGTGTTTGCGATGGTTGTGGACGAATTCAGACATGGGGATATGTTCAACCCATTCTTCTGGGTTGTTGTGGCAATAGATTCGGAGATAGGTTTCTAGTTCTTGATTCAAACATTCGGTTTGACCGTCCATTTGCGGATGATAAGCGGTGGAGGCAGTGATGTCGTATTTCAAAAGTTTCGCAAGGGCTTTAGAGAATTTGGATACGAATTGTGGACCTCGATCTGAGATTACTTCTCATGGAGTCCGAAGCGGCGGTAGACATTTGAAGAATTTCTTTGCTACGCCTTCTGAGGTGATAGTTTTCGTACAAGGGATGAGAATTACCCCCTTCGTAAGACCATGATAGAGTCGAAGCCATTGCAAGGTGGGAGATCAGTGATGAGGTCGACGGAGACTTGGGAGAATGGAGTGGAGACTGAAGGGGAATAGGAACCAACGGAGGGGTCGTAGGATGGGTATCAGACTTCATTTGCTGACAAAGGGCGCAACCCTCAACGTATTTGCGGATATAAGTTCCCATGGACGGCCCACCAGAAATCACGTTTAACCAGTTCTTCGGTTTTAAAACGACCGGGATGCCCTGCTGTGGCGTGGTCATGGGTTCGTTCTAAAATAGAATGGCATCCTGCCGGTCGGACGTAGGCACAGTCTTTGTAGAATAAGACATCATCCTTAATCGTCCAGTCGGAGAGAGCCGATTTCATAGGAGGAAGACAAAGACCATTTAAGGCATCAGAGGCGGCTTGGAAGATGGGATCAGTGTCATCAGGATCAGGATTTGCAAGAGTGGTCATGAGTTCTTGGTCGAGGAGGCGAACGAACATGGAATCGGGGCGGAGTGTCATATCTTCGTTATCAATTGTGTCGGTGCATGATCAGGACGTCGCGATAAGGCATCAGTGGCAGCAAGCTTGGTTCCTGGTACGTGGTGGAGTTCAATATCTTAACATGAAAGAAGGAGTTGCCATCTAGCTTGGCGACAGGTTAACTTCTGCGCGGGTACGGAAATAGAGGAGGATTTCTTATGATCGGTGAAAACAATAACCGGATGAGGGTGTCCTTCCAATAATGACGCCATTCTTGGATGTGCGCGGATAATGGCAAGGAGTTCCCGATCGAAGATCTGATAATTGCGTTCAGCGGGGGTTCAAGGATTGGGAGAGGTATCCGCATGGATGATATACGCCGTTTTCATCGGTCTGTAGTAAGACCGCACCTGTTGCAACAAGGGATGCGTCGGTGGCTACTGTGAACTGTCGAGATGGATCGGGATTACGGAGGACAGGTTGTTTTAGGAAACACTCCTTGAGTGTCGTGATGCTTCTTGACATGGTGTGGACCAAAGGAAGATGTTGTCTTTCTTTGTCAGATCGATAAGGGGTCGTGCGATATCGGAATAATGAGGGATAAAGTTTCGGTTAGAAGTTACAGAATCCAAGGAATGATCTGGTTTCTTTAACAGTAGATGGGATTGGCCAATCCACGGATTCCATCGGTCTTGGCAGCGTCCATGGTGACGCATCCTGGACGAATAATCATACTGAGATATTCGACCTCCTGCGCATCAAAGGTACATTTCTCTGGTTTCAAGAAGAGTCGTTCTTCATGAATTTTCGTAAGAATACGACGGTACGAGCGTGATGTCATCAAGGTTGTCCGAAAAGATGAGGATATTGTCCATATAGATCACCAGCCATCCTACATTAAATTTCTTGTTGGAACGTGCGGTTCATGTAGGCTTGGAACGTGGCCGGGGAGTTGCAAAGTCCGAAAAACATGATGTTCGGCTCATAGAGTCCGAATTCCGTAGTGAACGCAGCTTTCCATCTATCATCAGGGTGAATGCGGATTGTTGTTATAACCGGATCGGACATCCATCTTGGTGAAATACTTTGCTCCATGTAACCGTGCGACAAGGGATAAGGGAAGCGGCAAGGATAAGCGTTCTTGATGTCCAATCGTTGATATACCGATAATCTTGGCAGGGTCGGAGATCTCCGCTTTTCTTTCCTACAAAGAAGAAAACTGCTGGCTTGCGGCGACTTAGATTCTGAGATAAAACCTTTTCTTCACGTTTTCATCAATGAATGTTTTGACCAGCGGTTCATTCTGCGATAGAGAGGGATAGATTTTCGACATTTTGGGGATGAATCCGGGGTTTCGTTTCAATACGGTGGTCAATACCGGGTCGTTCAGGGGGGTAGTTGATTGAGACCGTCTTTAGCGAAGATATCAGCGAAATCGTGGAGATAGGAGGGTACGAGTTCTTCGAAAGTTTTCTTCTTCTGTTCTAAGCCCGCAGCTAGAGCGAACTGCTGGGCTTTGTTACTAACTTTCGCATATTCTGTAGGCCGTGGCAGGGGTTTGACTGTGGTTTCTGTTCCGAACGACTGGTTCCATCCGAGGTTAACGGTGTATCCATGGTAGTATTTGAAAATTACCCGGAGTTCAGATGCATCGAGGGAATATTCTACCAGGAATTTGTCATCTTCTAGATCGTACATAGAGACTTCTCGCACTGGTGCGGCAAAGTTCTCTTGTGTCCAGACGTCTTCCTTGGTATCAAAAGTTTCATCGTCTTCGTCAGGGATGGGGAGTAGATTGGGGAGTGAGTCAATGGTGGGAAGGGTGAATGGTGCTTCTTCGTCAATGATTTCTTCAATAGTCGCTTTCGGATAAAACGACGGGGGGTTTCGATAGCTGGTGCTTTCCTGAGTTTGGATTGCTTCCAGGTTCGGTCGATGGGTTTTTGTCAGAATAGAAGTGGAAGATCGTTCTTCTTCCTTTCTTTGTCGACTTCTTCTTCAACTTGGTTACTCTTTTCCGTTCGAGAGAGGATGAGGGTTTCGGCTGCCCAGTCGATAGCCGGATTCATTGCCCGTAGCCAGGGGATGCCAAGGAGAATTTGGTCTCTTCTACCAAGGCGCGTGACATTGAACTTTCCAATCATAGTTCGTTCGTCAATTTTGACCGTAAGGACGCAGTATCGGCGTATGGCTCCACTTTTGGAATAGCTTCCATCGGCGGTAGTAACCCTAAAGGGTTTACTGAGAGCGTGGGTTCGGATTTTGTGTTTCTTGACGAAGTCTTCTGAGATAAAAGTTCTGGCTGCTCCGGAATCAACAACTGCGGTGGTTTCAACGGTTTTCAGACGAGTTTTCGAAATTAGGGAAAGGGGGAACCCGAAGTTCTTTTCGTTCACCAACTTTTCGTACAAGTCTTATGGGTACATTGAGAGATACTGACGTTGATCCAGTCTCCCATATCAAAAATCCTCGTTGAGACGACGGACTTCCGCTTCTTCTTCTTCTTCGTCACTGCTTTCTACTTCTTTGCGGCGTATCGGGGGTTTTCCCTTTCTTCTTTTCGGGACAGGTCTTAAAAAGATGTCCGGTCTTGTGGCAGGTAAAACACTTTCCGGTTCGGAAATGCTCCGCACGTTCTTCTTCAGAAAGCTGATCGATCACCATGGCGTTGGGATCTTTAGATGGTATGTATCGGTTAGATCCGAAGTTCTTCTTCTTCTGGGGTTGATTGCGTGCTCTGATGGCATTCAAGTGAAGGCGGGAGTTGTCGAGATTGATGCAGGTGGTAAGGACTACTTCGAAGTCGTTGGAGACATCTCCCGTGCCATAGAGGCGGGCAAGCAGTCCCGGATGTAATCCGTCTAAGAAAAATTGCTTCTTAGCGACATCACCTTGGATTCCTGCCCTTCGTGTGAGCATCAAGAATTCCGAGATATAGTCTTGGAGTTCGGTTCCTTGTTTCAGGTTGCAAAGCTTGGCTAACGCGGTTCCCGAGGGGTCAAGCGGCCTAAACGCGCTTTTGAAGTCAGTGAGGAATTCAATCCAAGTACCGTATCCTTTGACAAGGCCTGCGGTAGTCTTGTTATTTGGATCTTGCGCTTGCCTAAGGAAGTCTTCTTTCCAGTAGCGCGCGTTCCCTTCGTTCATGAAGGAAGCTACGAAAATAATTTTCTGTTTGTCGTTGGTATAGATCTTTTCGTTGATGTCGAGATAAGACATGCACGACATCAAAAATCCTTCGGATTTATCTCTATCCCCGTCAAAGACTGGGGGAGATCCGATCTTGATTTCAATGGGTTTCGAGGAAGACATTGGAGGATTCAAAGGTGGTAGGGGTGGTACAGCACCTAAGTTCAAAGCGCCAAAAATTGGTGTTAATGATGTCAGCTTGTTTCAGCTTCTGGGGACCTGGGGTTCTATCTGTCGTGATGACCAGGGTTTGTTCTGTCTGGGTTACAGCGCGTGATAGCGATGTGTTCATGGAAGACTTTAATCTTTTGTTATGAACTAGGATGGTTCTGACGTATGGCTACTCGATAAGAGTAATCGGCCAAGGTTGGTTCAAGGCTTCAGCGTATACTGAAGTTCAATGTTCTAAGACAAGACAAGGAGAGTGTCCTCGACTTGAATCAAGTTCAATATGACTTAAGATTGGAGGTCTTAAGCGAAGGAAGTTCCAGGTAAAACCTAGTAAGATTAAAGTAAAGAACTACATAGTACAGAACGAGTTTATATAGTGAACGGTGACGACTTTAGGGCCGGTACGATGAGTCAGAGATAAGACGAGTCAGAGATGAGTCAGAGATAAGACGAGTCAGAGATAACAAGAATAGATCATCTAGCGATGGCAAGATGTGATCGTGATGTAATACAATGATGTAAGAGAAAGAAAATGAATAGGGGCGTACTTGACTGTAACACTGACCAGCGGCAATCCCAACTATCAATTTGTGCCCGTGAGTAGCCCTGTCATCTTTGTACTTTCAGTCATTATTTAAAACATGACTTCAGATGCTCCTGCTCGCCTCAAGAAAGAACTAGATATGGTTCTTGCTCTACAGGCTGATCTGGATGCCTCGGATCGAGCCTTGCAGGCCATCAAGACTATGCTGGAGAAGGAGGCGGCATCAGATGACACTCTTGATGTCCTCGACAGCCTACAGAGGGGCCATGATCATCTGATGATGAAAGTCGAAGCATTGTATTCTTCACTTAACATTCATGATAGATTTTCTGAGCTTGACGGAGTTAATCTTGACTTTGTTCGTGTCCTTCTCATGGCACGTGATCTCAAGATGAATATTCGAAAGCGTGCAATTGCTAGTTTTTTCGAATGGGATAAGCTCGATCATGCAGTAGGTGGATCACACCAAACATTAGGTAAGTCCTCATGCCCGACTATTCCTACATTCTAACTTTGTTTTTCAGGGACAAAGCTTCATCAACACACCCGCAAGGCTATAGCAAAGCGCCAACCTGCTCTTATGACAGCAATCAGAAAATTTAATTCTTACTGTGAATGGTTAGAGTCTCTCTATAATCCTACTTGGAATATTCCGCTTCCTACTCCGCTTCCAACCAAATTAGCTGAACTATGCAGTGACCAAACATCAATGCAGGATGTCTGGGTCACACCGTCAATGGGAGAGGTGCCTTGCTGGTTAGAGGACTCAAACATCAGGGATGGAATTTGTGCCCTTCTTAAACGTGACCGGTGCAGGGAAGAGCAAATACGCTTAGGCGAGGAGGCTGACAACTTGTGCCGGTTCTTCGGAGATGAGCTGACAGCATTGGAGCTTTCAATCCGATTACCTGAAAGTAAGTTTGATTCTCGCTGTTAGTATTGATTTAAGGTTTCATACAACCCTTTCTCATTATATATGAGCACTTCCTCATTCCATTGCAACAGAGGCACTCCCATTTTCTCAGATTTCAGATGCAATGGTCAAATTCACTCGTGTCTTCGGTTCAGTTTGCAAGTTGTACACAGAGGCACTAGACCATGCTGTAACATATTCTGGGGGTCCTCAAAGTACTAATCTTCTTAATTTGGTGAATGTGACGGTGCAGGAGCCCGCCTCTGAGGATGAGCCAGTACTCTTCCCCGAGGCAGATGACCTTCCAGAGGTCGAGCCCGAGCAAGTTGCGCTTGCCGACATTCTGGAGGGTGATAGTACTGGAGTGGAGTTCAGTGAGGATCAAGACTTAGTAGTGTCTAATGTTTGTGCTGATATAGTGTGGGATTGCCCCGAGGTACGTCAATATCATTGATAAGCCAAATTCTAATGTATTAGTAGGGTCTCCTGGTTGATGATTTCCACCCCCATCTCGAGATTTACATGTTATCATGCCGGGACGTGTAGCTACAAGAACGACATTGTCGAATAAAACACTTTCCCTGTCAAGTTTTTGAACCGAGAGACATATATTTGCTTGCTTCTCCAACAGCGCTCCTTAATGATGTGCGTACCAACGGCTGGCGCTGTCCTTCTGCAAATGGACATGCCCAATCTGTCAGTAGCAGTCTTCTCGACACATGATTCTTCCTCGTATTCGCTATAACGCAACTGATGACATGCTGTGGCATATACGTCCTGGATACATTACTGGAGAAAGATTGTCTGGATCCTCCTGATTCATAGGCCATCTAACATTGGCCATTGGGTGGTTTGCGTTATCTACTTGTCCAGAAAAGAGCTTCATCTATTCGACAGTCTTGCTGAACGGAAGCCATGGAAACATGAGGTGACAGTATGTTCCTTCCATGTTTAACGCGATGATGAGCATATTGACAATTTTGCAGGATATCATGAAACTCATTGTCATTTTCTGATGGTGGCGCAATCAACGAGACAACGGAGGTTCATGTTGATCTGGATGGTTGGGTAGCTCGCCTGTTGACTGTGAGTTCAAGGGTATCTCACAACTAAGCCCTCAATTTCTGATGATTTGCACAGGTCGGACCTCTACAGACTAACGGTTATGATGTGGGGTATGGATCTTGGCAGCAATTATAGCTGTCCTATGCGGAGGACAGATTACGCGACTACGAGAGCATGAAATGTGTGACCTGCGATATTACTTACATGCTCGCATACTTTCTATACCGGTAATCTAGTACGTACAGTACCCTAAATGCATGGATTTAAACTATGAGCTATCAGTTGATGGTGAACAGATTCCACCGCCAAAATCAAATCATGGTGCGTCAGACAGGTATAGAATATTCAAGTTGGCCATACAACATATTGATATTGAGCCTGGTGCATCAGACAGGCTATCATAGAATATATGAGTCCAGTTGAGTTGTTCATACAGCATACTGATATGGCACGTCAGACAGGCTATCATAGAATATGAAGAGTGCTACCGTTTTATCTTTCAACCGTTTCAAGTTGCCCTGTGAATATCACTCAGATTCGATCAAACACCCACTCTCCTTCCGTCTCACCTTGAAAACTTCTCCTTGCGACACCCGAGTTCTCTCTCTGCCATCATCAAGCTTGCAGAGGATGGATTATAAGTTAAATGTGTCAGTCAGGCTATCATAGAATATGCAGTGTTACATCTATCTTCAACTCGCCATGTGAACATTACTCAGATTCTTCATCAAACTCCACTGTCCTTCCATCTCACTTTGAGAAACTTCTCCCATGCTGCGCATGGAACCTTAACAAGCACCGGATGTGGTGGTATAATTGCAATGAACACAAGGAGTGGAGAGCCATTGGACAAGGTAAGATTTCTGTTCACAC